>NC_092696.1:16636327-16936327 GCF_964275005.1 Diadema setosum | reverse complement strand
CATGGCTCAGATCAAGGGACCGAAAATGTTACATTTGAACTAAAAAATTGAAACTAACATACAGACTTCAGTAACATCATTTTTGTAATCTCCAAACATTGGGTCATCATATTGGGTCAATTAGCTAAGATTGGAGTCTGCTTCTCACCAATTTACTCATTAAGTAAGTTTTATGATATAAAAACTTGTTTAGATCGATGCAGAAACTAGTTCATAATGTGCAATTTTCATAGTGAATTGAAAGGTGTGTTCCGTACATAACCTGTCACATACATAACTCGGTGTCCACTTTCAAGACCAATTTTGAAGGACACAACAGGTTTAAAATTTATAATTTAGGTTATAAGTGGTTTGCACTTAGGCATTAGCTGCCTGGTATTTGACTTTTGTGAGAAAATATTATGTTGACATAATAATATACAATTGTTATGTACATAACCCTGGACACCAAAAAATTTAGTATATAAATTAACTGTAAAAATATTAAAAAGTTCACTTCATGTTGCAGTGAATTCAATTTGAAGTAAAGATACTATATACATAAACATATGAATGGGAATATCATAAAGAATATGAACTGTTTTCCACAAGTTTTTTTCACTTACCAACTTCAAAAGATTGGTGGACACCAAAAGTTATGTATGTGACATACAAATTGCCTCAAGGCTGTTGGAAATTCAGAAGTGATGTAAAAAAATTAACATGAGAATTCTGTAATATGATACTTAATTTTCATTGAAAGTTTGAAATCAGTTCATATTTCAAAATGTAAAAGTAAAAATTATGGTGTCAAAAAAATCTATGTTCTGCATGTAACACAAAAAATCATGAAAAATGGGCAATTTTTTAACCATAAAAATGCTGTAAAATACCTAAATTCGGAGCAATGAACCTGAAACCTTGTCTGGAGCTACTATAATATATGCTTGCAAAAGTGAAAAGGGTACTTCAAGTCCTGGTCACATTGCATTAGTTTAATTTAGAATTTTCAAAGCACACTTTTGCACATGTGCAGGGTACCCTTGATCTGAGCCATGCACAGCTCCTAGTATCTTTTTTTCTTGACTATCCATTTGATGTTATATGCAATGACTTGTTATCTCTTGTCCAGGTGTGTCCATGATGAATGTGTAACAAAATTCAATTTCCATATCATGTTTCTATACACAATTAGGACAAACAAAGAAATGAAACAAAAATAAACTGGTTCTAGAGAAAAAGATTTTAAAGATTCTTTAATTTTGTTGGCCCTGGGGGACACCAAAGGGGGGCACACTGCGCATGTTGAACAAATTGAGACCTTCTCCCCTTTAGGATGCTACCTGCCAAGGTTGGTGACAAATCATCATGGGTTTTTGAAGAAGAAGATGAAAATGGACAAATTTTACGCACAACGGACAACGCACATCGGACGACGGCAGACGGACGTCGGACGACGGCAGACGGACCAAACGGACGGCAGACGACGGCAGATGGACATCGGACGGTGAGTGATTACAATACATGTTGAGCCTTTGGTGCGGGTGAGCTTATAAAATACTTCTTGCATAATGAACACTGAATAACATTAATATAACTTTCTACAAGAAAATAAACAAATACATACACTTACTTAAGCTTTACCATCAATTTGATCATACATAAAGGTATGATACAATAAACATGTACCTAAATTAGAATGCAGTAATCATGGTACTGAAGATTTACACCATCATGAACAAGCCCGGTATGTACTTATAAATAAAACAAAAATAATCATTCATGAGAGTTAAACAAGAATTGCTTAATATGTAATGAGACATAATACCTTGTCCCTCAGTGACAATGTAAACATTGTCTTTCCGGAAGAGTAACATTTTAGGGTTAGATTTAAATGCATGTGACTAAGGGTGTTATATGGATATTGCATTTAGAAAGATGTATTACATTTCTGTTAAAAAAATCTTCAATCTTGAATGGATATTACTTGTACGTGCAACAGCAATTACACATAAGTTGGGTGTTATATAGGGTGAATACACATGTGATATTAAATTTGGCTTAAAATTTAGACCTATTACATTTGGGTACTAGTACATTAACGTTGGATTATCACATGGTTAAGCTGTATTGCATTAATATGAATGTTTCCTGTAGATCCAGATTAAGATGTACACTTGTACCTAGGCTACAATTTTGTTATGGTTGACATGATTATCAGATTTCAGATAAAAATGTATACCACTTTTATTATGCTTTAATAATGGTAGGCTTACACTATTTACATTCAACACTGCATATCAGCCTATACCCCAAACTCTCTTCTCATTGACCTTTCTTCATGCTTTGTAATAATGCATGGCATGTGGTCCATGTTGTGTTGGAGGGTCACTTTAAATGACTGCCATAGAAAGTTAATTGTCCTCTACGAGCTCTGGATGGTTGCCTTACAGATTGTGAGTTCAATGCCTTCACTGTGCTCAGCACTACCTCAAAAATCCTCATTAGACAGCTAGAATAGGAGGGTATTTGTCTGTTTGAAATTGCCACTACTGAGCTCTAAACTCTTTGTATTTCCAGCTTCCATGTGCTTCTAATATATAATAAGTCTTCATTGCCTTCAACAAAAAGTAATTCTTGAACTCACTTGTTTGTATAGCCTGGAACTGATGGTACTCTTTTTCATGCAAAAACTGTCAATTTTCACTTGTCTCATAACTGCACCGAGAACAGAAAATGCAAGGCAATCAAAGAGATGGTCTAGCGGTGATATCCAGGGAAGACTCAATTGTCTGATATCGGGTAAATTTGGCAGTAAAAGTAAATTTTTGTTGTCTCCACAAACATGTATTGGCATCAAATTGAAAATGCGGCATTGAATCTCTGTAATACATGATTGCAGAATTTCACTTCATTGTTAAAGGCTGATAGAATTGTTTAAAATAATGAGAACCATGAGAGCGAGTTTGCCACTAACAGTTGGGTCAATCCATGTCAATAAATGATCCAATGCTTGTCACCCGACCCCCTCCAATTTTCTTTAAAATTGCACCAAATGTTCCCCAAAGTGTCTGACGGAAAATCCCAAAATCTTTTGCCTCAAGGTCAATTGGTTGCGAAGACACAGCCTCACATAGCAACCAATGCACATTCCCAAATATCATGTAAAAGAGAATTAGGCATTTTTTATTGACTGTTGTACCATGGATTTCTATGCAGCAGTGCTCATTATCTGAAAATTGAGAGAACTTTATAGACTTTGAAAAAAAAAAACTGACTGTGATGCAAAAGAGTAATTTAATTCCATTTGTTGCTTTGATATACATTGTACATCTCCAGCCTGTCAATGAATTCCTGTGCACCTACTGGAGTATCTTGCTTTGGTACTTAGAAACAAACATTGCATCGTCAGCACTATCACAAGCCCTTGCATTACAAGGTAAGTAAACTGACTTGCTCGAAACACAAGTCACATCACAAGATTACACTCTTGCAGTTACTCACAGAATTTAATTGAGAAAGACATAATTCTGATTTTTTTTTTCAATGAATTCAATGTAAGGTCTAAAATGTCCTAATTGCTTAAAAAAAAATTAAATGAAGCCAACACTGTACAGTGCACTCCCGTTATAACGAAATGCTCGGGACCGGCAGTTTTCTTTCGTTATAACGAAATTTCGTTGTAACCGAACAAATACAATATATAATGAAAACAAGGAAACCACGTATATATATCATATTTTGTTTGCTGAATACTCATCATACACTGGAAAGCTATGTGAAATGTCATGGGATAACTGTATTACAATAATAAACGCAAGTTCCTCTCAGAAACTGTGCATGACACAAGGAGCGAACACACAGTGGTGTGAAGCGTTCACCCATGCAGAGACGCTATATTATGCCTGTTCCGCTACGTATTTTCGAAAGCAATTCGCATTTCGTTATAACGGAGCACATTTCTTTTGTTTTTCTTTGTGTGTGGCGCTCGAAAAAGATTTCGTTATAACGGAAATTTCGCTATAACCGTGTTCGTTATAAGCGAACTTTGTACCATAGACTTCAATGGTGATAATTTTGGGACCAGAAGATTTACTTCGTTAAAACGAAATTTCGTTATAACCGTGTTCGTTGAAACGGGAGTGCACTGTAGTGCCCTTAACTTTATGGTCACTGCCTATCAGTTATTAAACCTCATTCCTTCTCTCCCACATGCTACTTCCAAATATAATAGTGTAATTTACAATAACACTATAGTGGACGAAAGAATGTTTTATCAATTGAGTAGTTTTGGGAGAAACATTGAAAAGATGATAATACAGATATTTTCTGACAGATTTATGCACGCTTGCTCTTTCTTATCTGAAGGACATTGTAGGTGATAAATTTCGAATTTCCGCAAAACATTTAGGTACATGTTGAAACTTGGGTACATGAATACTGCATCACGGGATTGCCTTGTATCTCATGGTGGTTCAAAAAATGTTGCTGTATTCGCTCTAAGTACGCATTTTCCTGTTCTTTTATTGAAAAAGCGATTCGCACATTACCCTCATTTCACACATAGAATGTCTGTGTCAACTGATATGTTATCAATCAAAATGTTGCAACTTGGTTTCCTTCACTTCTCCCTTTTAATACTCACAATACACATTATTTTGCATTTTGGCCCATGGATTGGAGTCCTTACTTGTCTGTAATAAATATGTTGTTTGCATCTCATTAAGTGAACTAAAACAACACTTGCCATTCACATGTTCTTTGACATTATAATTCTACTAGATTTTGCTGAAACCTTAAACACATTCACAGTCATTATTGATAGCAGTCTTCAAAATATAGGCTTACCAATAGGATATTCTGATCATTCTCTATATTTGTTTGACGAAAAAAAAGTTTGCTGACAAAGTGCAATTAATTCTATCAATCTTTTTAATAATCTTTACAGATCTGAACGTGAACATCCCAGTGACACCCGTTGTATCCCAGCTCCAGGACATATTATGCATGCAGCTTTTTGATGGCGACAATGACTTTGTTGATACAGTAGAATACATTTTAGCAAGTTTCAATGAAAGCATACGGTTCTTTGTTAACCATGTGAAGGCACTAGAAGACATTACTGGAAAATCATCCCCTCATTACTGGCCTAAATGCAGTTGCTATGAACCTAGAATGATAATCTTCATGAAGCTTCACAAAAAATGTAAAATTACTAAGGGGTACCTCTTGAAGTACTTTGGTAAAAATACCAAGCATGTTGGAAATGGGAATGTTCACAACGGCATGAACGGCAACAAGAAAAAGACAGGCTATCTTTGTGTTGTCTTCTACACGCCATGGGTAAACATAGAAGAGCTAGAACAGAAACATCCTGAATTATTCCACAGCCTGGAAAATTCAAAACGTCATTTGTTCCATCAATTGACGGAGATGGGAAACTGTCAAACTTACCAAGAATTGCAGGATCGTATGAAGAATGCTTTGAAAAACAACAGTACAGCAAAGATGTACATTGGATATACCAAAGAAATGGGACCCTATCTATGTACCACAGAACCCAAGAGACCTGATTGGGACGACATCAAACATCTGTACTCGAAATTGTTCACATTTTATTACATTGGTGTGAATAGGGAGACTGAAAGAGAGTTGACTGATTGGGCAAACAGTGATCCTGCTTTCGAGGGAAGGCTTTTTAATAAGATCAGTGGAAAGAAAAATGGAAGAGGCATACTCTATGCCTTGGTATATCTCGAACGTCCCGTACCCCACACAGAGGTGATTGCTTCAGAAGAATAAACCTCCACAATTCTGGTCACTCACTTGGTCACTCTTAGTAAAAAAGTAGTCATGAATTTGGCTCTATGGTCTAACATGCCTGAAAGAGAATTTTAGTGTCCAGTTGAACAGATTGACCAGTGTTAAAGATGTTAGTGAAGTCACTGTTTTCCCATATCTATTCAAGGTAAACCTTTCAGAGGTACCCAAAAATGTCCCTTTATACCTTCATGTCCTGGTACAAAATATTCATTATACCTAGTATGCAAATACAATGTACAATTGTGTAAGTGTATAATATGTTCTTCAGAAAAGTCATTGCTACACTATGTTGCACGACAATCTTATTTCCATAAAGTTCCATCATGGAAATGATAGAATAGACATTGCTATACAACAGCTGTAGAGTAAAAAGGTGCACATTTAGAGGCAACCCTTTGGAAGGTACCCAAAGCTTTAAAAGCTTCTTCCATTAATGACTCGAGTGTGGGATGCGTACAGCCTTCATTCGACTCATGAACATTACAGCAATGTTGTGTATCTGTAGGGTTGGACCTACTACTAATCGACCGCCTAATGTTTATTTGCTTGATAAGAATATTTAACACAGAAATTCACCTAAAAAACTTGACCTACGTGATTGAGAAAATCCAGCTCTATCAAATGCCGTTGTTCCCTTTTCGATTCGAATTTTCAGTGCAGAAATATCGCCGACGAACTTGCGTGGCCTCGTTTCAGCTCCCCGCGGTAAATCGCGTTTTTAGGATCGACCGCTGATTTTGCATTGACAATGCACGCAAACCGAGTTGTATTGAACACCGTGTTGTACGAAGCTTTTTAGAAGCCTTTTAGAAACTTCCATAGACATTACATTGTGCTGTCATTACGATTCGGTGAAAATATTCATTCGAAATTTTGTCCTTGATTAAAACCATTAATGAACAGTGAATTATCGCGTTTTCCCACACCATCCTAATCTACATTCAAAGCCAATCCATTTTTATGTGCTTTGCGCGCAGAGAAGTGCGTACTAAGTGTTCAGTGCGCGAATTATACGCGGTCGGTTTCAATAAGGGTGGTCGATATGTAGTAGGGCTACTATATATAGTGTGACATATGACTGATGATAAACTATTTACTTTTATGTATGTTATATCTGCCCCCCCCCCCCCCCCCCCCACGGAAGAAAGCAGTAACTGCATAGCTGCTGAGCTGAGATAAATGCGATTTTGTGTTTTTTGCAGATTCTTTAAAAACACAGAAACATTCAAAAATAATTTTGTGGTATGATTATGCACCATACCTAGTTGTCTAACAATACCTAGGAAAAAATGATGTTTCCGTTATTTTTTAAATGTTATTTAGGAAAATGCAGTTACTGCGGTGGCTCACCCTTGATTCTGGGTAGTTTCCCCACGGTAAAAAGCAGTAACTGCAGACAGCCAGGAGTCTGCTGTTTTCCCCATGGAAAAAAGCAGTAACTGCACATGTCACATGACCATAGGAGGAGAATTGTTACCACCACCAGGTTATAAAGTTCTTCTACTTTCTGGTTAGTCTAGATCTATAAGATCTAGGACCTATCGCTAGACCTAGACTAGGTCTTGTAGATTGAATGGCATTCTGTGTAAAAATAAGGTAGACACCTCTCTATGTGCCGTACCCTAATTGAACTTTGGAGTGCCCGGGCTGGCCCCTGACACATGACCCTGGACTAGACAATAAAGTCAAGTCTCTTCGTCTTAGATCCTAGTCGAACTCTGACGTTACACTTAAGCTAGACTACAGATCTATGCCCAATGTTAGTGCTAGACCTAGATCTATTACGTTAGATTAGGCCTACTGACATTTTGTCTAACACTAAACAGTTAACAATAGATTAGAATCTAGATCTACTCTGTAACTTTAGATCTGGTAGACCTATTTTAAACTTTAGGGCCTACATCTAACATTAGACTAACGTTAGTGCATTAATACTAGTGCTCATCTCCCTTCAATATATTTTCAGCTCACCTAGATTTTCTGGTTCTGGCCAAAGCCATGGCTACCATGACTTTTCCTCTGCAATTCATGATAGATTTACAGGCATGCCTGGACCGCAGAAACTGTGTGACAGCATGGTTAGCACTGGCATGATCACTCAGACTGTACCAGACCTGCAATACTGTGCATGCAAGTGATGACTGTGATGTGATGCAATGTTTAGCTAGTTACAGTACTGTATGCTGCAGAATTTATGCGCATGCAGCTGCTGCACGCGTATTCTGCACTCTGAGCGCGCATAGTCTGCCAGGTTTGCTAGTCTCCAGAAAGAAGCTTTTTCTACAACTTGTCATATGATTCCCTGCGGGCAGAGTCAAGTTACTGGTGAAACAATCTTTTTATATCTACTCTCCTAAATTATGGGAGAAACTGCTGTTTACATTGTTAAAAAAAAAATTAGTAGAAAAAATAAATGGTATTAGGGAAAAAAATAAACAGGAAGGACTATACAGAGTCTGAATGATAAAGACTAAATTGTTAGTTACTGCTTTCTTCCGTGGGCTTTGTTAGTTACTGCTTTTTTCCGTGGGGAAACTTGCAAAGTTGAATCAACTGGATGCAGTTACTGCTTTTTGCAAAAGTGAAAAATTGTATTTTTGGTCACTTTCATTTTTCTTTTTGCAAAACTGACCTATTAACATTGGAGAGCCAAGGGCGCCGGAAGCGGGGGGGCAGGGGTGGCACTTGCCCCCCCAAACAAAATGTTGGGGGGGCAAAACGAGTTTTTGCCCCCCCCAAAGTGCCCCCTGTAACAAATAATTAATCACTTATTTAAAGACCAAAATGAACAATAAAGGCATATTTCTTGTCTAAATGTTGTAATTTCATGACTGAAAATGCAAAATTTTCGCCCCTAACGGGGCGAAAATTATAATACACTAACAACATACATTATTGTATCTATACACTAATAGTAACTTAATTATGAGTAAAGTGTATAGATGGTAGCCTCGTGTCCTCGAGTGTGCCCGCTGAAACATACCTTAAGTAAATCTTACATTTTTCATTTTCTTCTTTGCTTTCCAGCAGTATAAGAATATTTTTTATTGTTCGAACGAGCTTTTAATGAGTACATTTCAGATAAATGGCAAAGTGAAAGTGGCTCGCTCGTTCTGCCCGTACTTATAGTAAAATGAAAAGTTTTCATAAGTTATTATCATAGTCCTTCGCAGTGATTCCTTTTACTATGTTTAATTCCTCAGAAATTTAATTCAAAATGCTCTATAAAAGCGACTTTTATACTCTGTTTTTACAAAAATTCCCTACCGCGGGAGGGGGTATCCCCCTCCCACACCCTCCCCCCGCTCGGTCGCTTCGCTCCCTCACCGAGGATCTCACACCATCACATTATTATGTACTCCCATATGTTATAATCATAGTCCTTCTAACTGATTTTTTCAATATGTTAATTCCCTAGAAATTTGCTTTTAAATGCTCTATAAACGCGACTTTTATACTCTGTTTTTACAAAAAGTCCCTACCGTGGGAGGGGGTTTTCCCCCTCCCACACCCTCCCTCCTCTCGGTCGCTTCGCTCCCTCGCCGAGGATCTCACACCATCACATTATTATGTACTCCCGTATGTAATAATCATAATCCTTCGCACTGATTATTTTTTACTATGTTTAATTCCTTAATTTTTTTTTAAATGGTCTATAAACGCGACTCTGTTTTACAAAAGCTCCCTACAGTGTTTGTGTGTGTGTGTGTGTGTGTGTGTGTGTGTGTAGGAGGGGGTATCCCCTTTCCACACCCCCCCCCCCCCCCCCCCCCCCCCCCCGCTCGCTCGCTTCGCTCCCGCGCCGAGGATCTCACATCGTCACATAATGTGCCCCCGTCGAGATTTTGCCCCCCCAAAACCAGAAGTGTTCCGGCGCGCTTGTGGAGAGCATTGGGTAAACTATTCATTTTTGCAAAAAAGTAAACATTCATGAAAATGTCAGTTACTGCTTTTTTCCGTGGGGGGCAGATATCCTGATGATAAACTATTTATTTTGTGTATGTTATATCTTGATGACAAACTATTTACTTTGTGTATGTTATATCTTGATGATAATCTATTTACTTTGTGTATGTTATATCTTTATGATAAACTATTTACTTTGTGTATGTTATATCTTGATGATAAACTATTTACTTTGTGTATGTTATATCTTGTCGTCAAATACCGGTATGCCGAGACAGTTTCTTTTTGGATTCACTTTAAAAGCTTCTTCCAATAATGACTTGAATGTGCGATGCAGACAGCCTTCATTTGACTCATGAACATTACATCACTGTTGTGTACATGTATCTGTATATAGTGAGACATATGACTGATGATAGAACTATTTTCTTTGTGTTTATACTAATCAAGTTTGTATGCATGTTATGGGAGGTCTTTTTTTCTTTTTGTAGATGTTACGTTAACCTGTTCATTACGGGCACCTGGTGAGCTGTGTATTACGTCTATGAGGATTTCAGAATTCAGTATGGAAGGGGTTAAGAAACAAGAATATAACATGTATCTGGAATATTGCAACAATCTCCAGTCAAACTGATCTCTACTGCCCTCTACAAGGTACCTTCATGAATGGACTTGACAAATGGACATCACACTCGCCCATTGATACGCATTTCAATAGGCACAGCATTCAATTCAATTAATGATGACTTTTTTTTTTTTTGATTTGGTAAGACCTTCCTCAGCAGAAAGTAATCAAACATCAATCAAAATGATATTTTCTTCGATAATTATGTTTCAGTTTTAATTCATCGCCACAAGAATTAGAATATGATTTTGACAAAGAAAACCAATTGCAAAGTCCATCTTCTGAATATCTTACTCAAAACCAATTCAATAATGTTGTCAAGGAGTATGATAATTCTACTTTGAGGTTACTCTTAAATAATTCCATATGCAAAAAATTCTCGGCAGGTCTATCTGAAACCTGGCTTTCCCATGATTCAGGCCTTCCATTTGCTCTCGACGGATAGGATTTTGTGGTTAACAACAAGCAAAATGGTCGGCAGGAGGATCAGTTGTAGACGGTTTTAATGCAATGCGTGACCACACTGCCTCAAATTATAAAGCGGGTGTAGGAGTGTTCACATTGAAATGCAGGCTGCATACGTAAGTCACGGACAAGTCCAGCACTCACTGCGGAGTTGCATGGCCACTGTGAACACGGTATTAGCTTTGGGCTTGCGAACTGCGCTTGAAGGCAGCCTGAGAGATGGGATTGAACCTAGGAAGAAGTATGAAGGCATGCTTGACCGAAGATGCTGTGTGGAAGATTTAATCATGTAGAAGGCAAATTATAGGAAGTACATGTAGCTAGGTGCTTCATTGTAGATTGCCATGTTCACCCACTGTAGAATCAGGAATAAATTGTCAATACAACGTAGTTGTGGTGGTAACCAAACTATCATGTGTGTCCTGTCACTTTCATTTGGCCTGGCTAAGTTCCCTAGATTTTTTTAATGATTTTCAGACTTTAACATTTGAACAACTATATATTAGTTAAACTGAGTACAGAGTTTCAGCATTTATAGTGATAGTGATTAAATTTCAACCACACTATATTCTAGATGTAGCTGGGTGTTTGTGTGTATATTTGTATGTGTGTGTGTGTGTGTGTGTGTACGTGTGGGTGTGTATGTGTGTGTGTGTTTATGTGCATAATTCGTCGGCCTCATGCCAAAAGGGCCTTAACACCATAGACTTTGTACACTGTTATGGCCCTTTTGGCATGAGGCCGACGAATTGATCTTCTCTGTTCCCCATATTGTAATCCACCAGTAAAATTCATCCAATCAGTGATTATCACAAACTTTTTTTTACTCACTTGGATACAAACATGCACTTCGGAACGATCGTCCTGAAGCAATGCTTCGCTACTTTACAAGTCAAACTCAATAGCCATTAAGAATGACTGCATGCCTTCTGCACCATGTAAACATGCACTCCACTCGGTGATATTACACAAGTCATGTACTTGTCTCCAAAGCAGAAGATAGCTAACATGAGCGTAGTATAGAAAGGTAACACACTTCCCTGGTTACTGTATACACCACAGCGAGTCAAATTTTTTCGCAAATTGGGACTTACCAACAATTTTGCGAGAAGTGATTTTTGTGATTGTCGAGAACAGTACTGAATGGAGAAATGCATGCATGCACATGGCATTCATGTTGGGATCAGAGTTAATACTTTCCCATGTTTTTACATGCCCGAATAGCACTCAACTCGCAAAATTCCCCATGAAAAAACCTCCTGAAATATTCAGCAGATACAGTACATTTGTGGAGATGTTTTCATCTGCTCCGTCCAACTCAGGATACGGCAGGCTCTCTTTTACCACCGTATATCAAGCGTCGAAACAGCTCCCTCTTCTCAGCTTCTGTGTCTAGGCAGAGGAAAAAAAAAACAGGTTGAAACGAAAAGAAAAATATCAGCTGTGCAACACCATATCATTGCATTTCTTTTCAACAAAAAACTGGCCAAAGGAGAAAAAAGAAAGAAAGAAAGAAAAAAAAGACACTGGTGTACAGCAGCTCTTTTATACATCAATGGTTATTTTTTCTTTCTTTTTTTTTTTTTGAATTGACAAGCGGTTACAGTTTATTGCAGACACAACAGGGCTTCAGAAGTAAATAGCAGATCAAGAATTGTAGATATGTTAAAGTCTCATCTATCGTTGGATGGATGACTTCGAATTTGGTGGCATTTTCATCATGTAATAGCCAATGGATGTAGTGGTCTGTGATGTCACAATGAATCATAAGAAATCTTTCCCATGTGTTGAAAAGATAATATCCAAACAGTTTTATCAACAATAGTCTGCTCTAAGGCTCCCAGACTTCATGTAAGGCCACAAAAACTCCAAAAAGGTTATTTTTTGGTAGCCCGATCAGACAAATTTGTCTTCGTAATTATTCAAAATTAAATGAAAGTTACTTAAATTTGGGCGACCAAAATTTGAAATTCACAGATACAGGCTGTACAGTGCACTCCCATAACAATCAAGGTTATTTTACAAATTAAATGCCAGTTACAATGACATAAGAAAATCAGGCCCCAACATTATCACCTCAATATTTTTAATTTTGTATTTCTTTGGTTAAAACATAATTTTCATTGGACTGCTGGTCCCAAGGACTTCGTTATAATGGAACTGACTGTAGTAGTGCCTCAAACAGGCCACAATACAAAGAGTTTAGTGTTGACGCCTGATTAGCTGGTACGATGTTTATTCAGGAGTGTTTTATGTTTGAAACTGAACACAAGACTGAAGAACATATCATTTACATGTGAGACCTGGCACTGCTTTATCCTCACACAGTTGGGTGTCTTTGAGGCTTGTGAAATTTTTTAGACACTAGGTTTTTTTTTTTTCATGATGCTTTATATCCCAAAATGTACATACAAACAAACAAACAAAACAAGCCTCAAAATCCTACTGAGTAGAAGTTACAGAGCCTAATACTGGATTAAGTTGAGGGAAACCTGCAATCTTGTTGAGACAGTAAAAGATGGTCATGAGTCACGCTTATTTAGCATTTCACTGTTGAGCTCTGCTGCTAAAAAGGTGTTGGAGGCATTTATGGACAAGAAGACAGAAATTCTGAAACTCTTGAGATACATCTGCTCACTCACCTACACCCAGCTCGGACAGCCTCTGTTGCAGCTCTTCATTTAGTGATGCGACGTTGACGAGATTTGCGGACGGAATTCGCGGTAGCTGAACATTCCAGAATATGTAGATCTTGTTGTGGAATGTGGCGTACACTAGGCATGGTGTGTTGATTCCATTGGTACTGTACAGGCCTGCATAAAATGTTACAGGAAAGATGGAATGATCAGTGACGACAATACAAAACGACAGTGGAACTAATCCCTCTATATAAGATATTATAATCTCTCATCAAAGGAGAATGAAAGCTAAAAGTACATGTTGATTGAGTGAATGGAACAATACATTACTAGGAGATAGTCCCTGTGGTATGGAAAATGTTCCCGGATTATTAAAAGAGCATTGCAGAAAAGGAGTAGAAATGAAGGGGTCGGTGCAATATAGTGCTAACCCACACTTTTGTCAAAATCGAGTTACATGCATTTTCATAATCCTTATCCTTCACTCTAACCTCCATGAAAATATCATATTTGAATTCAACCAATAAGATGGTAAAACTGTATGCATTCATGTTTTATCAATGTACAATGTATGGACTTTCCAAAGATTCAACAGCGATTATCTCAAAATGACTATTGTGTGGGTTAGCACTATATTGCACCGACCCCTTCAAATGTATTGTGTGAAAAATGCCTTGCTATCATGAGCTGTTGCACCGACAAGTGCATGCCATTAGGTATTGTATTGTTATGCTTTTAATGTCAGCTAACTTCATTGTTCTTTACATCACAGTGAGGAAAGAAAAAACATCAATGGGTGGAGCCTGGTACATGAGTGCAGGAAAAAAAATATATAAATGCAATGAATAATTAAATCAACCATTAAAAATTCCTGACCTACTTACATCAGCAGACATCATCATACAAACAGGACCTGAATTGGAGGTTGGGGGCCTTTAACCCCTTGAGGATGAGCTAATTTTGCTACAACACATGTTTTCCATATTTGCTCGTGTATTCTCAGGGTTAGTCTTCAGTGGGTTCAATCTTTGCCTGCTACAACATATATTGAGCAACCGAATGAGCTGATGGTCTCCCAACTTAGCATATTTTGCTCAAGGACAACCTTCCATAAACTGATTAACTGATAGCAATATGCCAGGGTACATTGAAAGCATCACAGCAATAGCTTTGTTATAAAATTGACAATCACAGCAAATTTAAAGCTTGTACATTTCTCTATAACTTTGCTCTGCTGCATTTTTGGCATAAAGGCTTCTGATCAAAAGTTTATACGCTGTGAAAGACAGAAATGCTTAATGTTACTCAAAAGCATTAATTATGCATTGCAGTTTCAGAATAATGCATCACATGAAGAGTTAACCCGTTGAAGACGAGTCCTGAGTATACTCGGGCAGGTGTCTATGGGAAATGCATGTTGCAGCAAAATCAGCCCATCCTCAACGGGTTAAGAAATCGTCTAAAATTTTTTGGCTGCACTCACCTGCCGTGAATGCACACACGCTCTCCTTCAGATGGAAGCGGACAGACTGCTGGGTGTGGTCAATGATGTATGTCTGACCGTCCCAGGCGCAGGCTACCACCTCATCCCAGCCGTCACACTGTCAATTCCACCAAACAAAGAGGGGTTTCACATGAGGAAAAATTGTCTTGAGAATAATTCCATTCAATTCAAGTGATCTTTTTTTTTTTGGTGAGATAGTGAGAAACCTCTCATGAAATATGAAAGAGCATGTAATTCCATGAGGATTTCAATGTTTATTTGACAGAAATTGATTTTGAAATGGCCGAGATATCAAAAACAGAGTGATCCTAATAAAGTGTGGGACTCACATCTTATTACGATCATTTTGTTTTACTTTGTTTTTGGATGTTTCAGCTATTCCAAACCCGATTTTCATCAAATAAACTTTGAATTCCTCTTAAAATGGTATGCTCTGTACTATATCATAAGTGTTTTCTTGGTATCTCGCAAAAAGGTTAAAGCCCAATTTTCATTTCCACCAATACTGTACCATCCCTTAAAGGAATGATACACAGGTAGCAAGGAATAAAATGTACACGTCAGTAGTCATTTCAAAGTGAGGCATTATTCATACCAACATATTTGCTGTATACATTCTGTAAAAAAAAATTGGAGCGACCATAACCCACTTAATGTTTCTAGTGAGAACATTGAATTTAATACCAAATCACAAATTTAGATATATGTAACTACTGTGTACACCCTTTCGTGAGAACAATTATATTTTGCGATTTGAGACTTGAAAGACAATTTCTTAAATGACTGAATTCAAGATGGCCAGCCACTGTGAAGGAAAGAGAAATAATAAGTAAAGTAACAAATTCTCTCCTTAAATATAATATACAGCGCATTTGTGTGAATGGAGGCAACATTTTCTCAATCTAATCTCTATGCATGATATAACAAGCAACCCATAAAATATAATTTTATGTAATACACATGGAATATCCTCAACAATGAAGAATGCTAGAAACATGCTCTGAGTGAGTTATCAGTGAGTTGGAGTTTCAGCTTACCATGATGTCCAACTTGGTCAGTGCAAACAGCTGATGGTCAACAAGGAGTGACCACAGGCTCTTGTCCTTTTCAATCAGCATGAGAGTTCCTGAAATGAGAACAGTTTGTAAAGCACAACATCCAATTTATAAGATGTAATCACAGAGAAATACATAAGTCTTTTTTCTAATCAATTTGAATGTCCACGATGGAAAATACATCAGATGTTTCATGTCCATTGTAACACAGAAATGAACTGAGTAATTCCATAGCTGGGAATCTTTCAATAATGATGATGATGATGATAATAATAATAATAATAATAATAATAATAATAATAATAATAATAATAATAATAATAATAATAGTAATAACAATAACAATAATAATAATAATAATAATAATAATAATAATAATAATAATAATAATAATAATAATAATAATAATAACAATAATAATAATAATAAT
This sequence comes from Diadema setosum, assembly GCF_964275005.1. Classification (NCBI taxonomy): domain Eukaryota; kingdom Metazoa; phylum Echinodermata; class Echinoidea; order Diadematoida; family Diadematidae; genus Diadema; species Diadema setosum. Next base: position 16,919,901 of record NC_092696.1, on the reverse strand, counting down.
GATAATAACACATCATAAAACTTAATATAATGCACCAAATCCCCTTTGTACAGTGCTGAACATGCAAGCATACTATCAATCTAGATGTCATTTATCAAGGCAAAACATTGAACAATATGTATTTACTAAAATGCAATGAAAAAAACAAACAAACCCTAACCCCTCCTAAAATTCTCCCTCTATATCTTCCCTCCCCTGACCTCTCTCAAAGGAATGTTTATCCAGTATTAACATGTCTCATCCTTCCCATCCTCAATTCCAATAGTCCTCTGCTCACATCAAAATCTGGGATATCAAACGAAAAGAAGAAAAAACCATGCAAAAAAACAACAAGCAATCTACGGAAATGCCATAAGAAATACCCAAAATTAGCGCATGCATAAAGATTTTCACCAATTTTCGCAAAGAGCCAAAATCTGTGAAAGTAAAATGCACACACAGTGGTTTTTTTTTTTCTTTTTTTCCCCTACACAACGCATTGAATGAAAGTGGCAATTCCTGAAAGTTTTATGGCAGGGAAAAGAGCATTTTGCCACTATACTCAAAAGTTTCATACTGCAAAATGTTTCTGGTCTTACAGTAAACACACTTACACACATGCAATGTTTCTTACCATCCAGTGTACACATGGCAAACCTATCCGGCTCTGGCTCAGTCTCTCCCCCTCCTTCCTTTTCACCTGATTTAGTGTAACAGACAAAACATCAAGCATTTTATAGAGCAAATCACAATATTTCTCAGATAACTAGAAACTTATCAATTATTGGCCATTTCCCTTTTCAAGTATAAACTGGAACACATGAATATGCTTCACTAGACAAAAGTCCATTTCACATGATAGCTGTCCCATACGAACAACAATATATGACCCGCTACAACAAAAGGATCCTAAAGTCGCTGATGGCTGAGCCGAGAAAATCGAGCTTGAAGTTGCATCATCAAAATTGGTCAATACAATCGGATTTCTGTTTTTGGCATAATTTTGTAGTCTAATGTTTTGTCCATCATCTGCCGAAATTTTGAAGCTAAATGATTAAAGGAAAGGCAAGAAATCAGCGTTTTTCTGGGCCATGGTTTTCCGACTTCCAACGTAACAGAAACGTGTCCGAAGATTTGGATTTAACGCCACAGCTAGACTCCGCCCCTAGCAACGAGGGAGTGATCTTATTGGTCAGTGCGTGGCATCCTGATTACTGATTGGTTGTGCGTAGACCGCTGGCGCTAAGCTTGAATGAACATCAAGGAGGTCGCTAGGAGCATACCTTCTATTGTTGAGCAGCGAAAACTGTCTCGCCTCCCCTTGATCATGATAGCGTGGGAAGGAAAACTTTGAAGGCGTTTTTCTCGAAACTCTGATTTCCTTAGCCACTTGACATGCGCTAATAAAATCATCGATATCTCCAAAACCGAGTGCTTTTATGAGTTGTGCTATACATGATACAAGTAGAAGAGTAAGGGAATAATGTCATGCCATTTTCAGAAAATTGTCCTACCCCGACTTTTTGTAGCGGGTCACATATATCTATCCAACACTTAGATTTGTCCTGAATCTAGTATCACTTGAGCTTGATGTTTCATTGTTAAAGCTGTTAATACAAATAAAAATTATCACTGTCTGTGAAACCATGAGAATGTTAGTCATCTGTAGTTTTTAAATTTAAAGGGTTATCAAAAGTTCTGGACTTCCGAACTTTTGGAACAATGCAACACATTTTTTTTTTCTGTGATAATGTCATTTCTTAACTGGGTTTAAGTTGAAATAGGATCATTTCCTCTTTTGAGATAGTCTTCTTCATATTCAGAAATGTTCACTCGACTAAAATGATGTGAACACATAATCAAGCTATTTTGCTAACAGTTATTTCATTTTTGTCGTAAAGTGCAATCTATTACACTATTTATAAGTCATGATGTGGCTGGTCTTAGGAAAAATTTCAACATTGTCACTGTTCCCAGGACTCAGAAAACTTTAGCTGCCTTAAAGTGGGAATAGACTATAAAAATTATTATTTCAAAATGCTGCTGCTTTATACAAGTCTTTTAATATTCTCTCAGGGGGAAAAACAAAATTGGCTGTCAAAGCAAATCATCACAGTGCCCCTCTGTGGCAAAAGATGTAAAGCTAAATGCAATCCCATAGATCGGAAAACCTTGACAATCAGTGGTTGTGCCACAACACTGGATAACAGCTCTCGCTGTCGCTACGCTGATTGCTGCAATGTCTGCCCATGAGGGCATTGCAAGTGACAGGAATCGTCTTGACAGAAGAAACCTACGGATGGCCTGCAAAGTCTGGCCAGAGGGATGTACCTTTGGACAGTCCCGCCACTATCTCCGTCGACACGTTCTTGTTCCGTGCACGTCTGTTCGTTATTGGGTGCATGGTTACGTAGACATTCTCCTCACTTTACACCAGGGACGAAATGAGAGACATGAAAAAAACAACACAGATCATGAGTACAACAGTAATATCCAGGTGAAAGAAAAAGTGTGATATTAAGCACACAAAATGTTAATTGTAATACAAATTAAAAAGAAAAAGAAAGAAAAAAGTAGTTTTGGGAAATAAAATAAGACACTTGGTGGTCCAGTGCTTATACTGAAGCATTGCAATTCTCCTTTCTGGTTTTACTGTACACCTGAGGCTAACTTTTTTGAAAAATTTGACCTTCGGGGATAGCAGCAGGTCCCTTGGGCAACATTTTCCTAATTTTGCCCCACCGTAGGGGCCCCAATGAAGGCACCACCACCATTTTTACAAAACTATAACCATCTCTACCCATTGCAAGTCTGGTCAAAGTCCAGCCACCAGCAGTCAAGAAGAAGATGAAATATACATAAGTTTAAGCAAGATAGATGCAGGATGGTGAGCAAATAGATCACTTGAACAATTGTTTTGGCTAGGACGAGCTAAAAAATAGAATACAAGTATGAACACTTTGTATACTGTATATGACAGGTTAACTAATACCCTTCTCTCCCAGCAAAAAGAAAACAGATACAAATACATTCTTCACAAAGTCCAGTCTCAAAAGGTCATGGCAATGAAACATATTATCTGGTTTATTTTTTGCATATTTTGCAAATCACAATTGGGCCGCAAATTAACTGCACATAAAAATATCATGAAGAAACAGGCATAAGTGCACTACACAATAATCTCAAAGTCAAATTAGAAAAAACAGATCTCATGAAAATGTAATGTGACCTCCTCATTTGCAAACATATATGTATGCAAAAGATTTTACAGTAGTGGGATATCACATGTCAGAGAAGTGCCACTTACATTTTAAACCATTGCTCAATAAGACTAATTCCTTAACCCAATGAGGACAGTTTGATTTTGCTACAGCACGTATTTCCCGTGCATAGACGCTTGCCTGAGTATACTAGGGACTCGTCCTCACGGGTTAATACTAAATGTCCATTTTTAAAGTATAATGTATGATAGGTGGTTAACACTAGAGGTCTACACCCCAACAGTATAGATACACATATAACATCTCTTTTGTTCCTGCACTCATCAACATACCCTCCAGGGGTGGTTGCATAATAGTCCTCTCCCCCAGACACCAGCCATGCACATCTCAGCTCAGCATAGTTGCAGCCTGGCTGGGAGACTACCAATTTGGGCGCCCCATCAAGATGGCGGCTGAGAGAGAGTGATCCCACCTGTGGAAGTTGAGATAAGGGGAGAGAATAAGTTATGCAAGCCTCAGGTATTGATGTGTTGATTTGACTTGAAGCCCCTTTCATACTGGCTATTAAACTAACTGACAATGCAGACAAACTCCTAGCGCAGTGCAAGTATGAACAGCCCAAATGGTTGTTCCATACTGCCGTTTCCACTACCAAAGGTAAGTGGATTATCTGTGGACCCATCATAATTACTTCCAGCATTTGACAGGTTTTTTGTTTTTGTTTTTGTTTGTTTTTTTTGGGGATAACTCATTGTTGATGTACAATCACACAAAAAAAGGTTGAATTTTGCATGTACATCTGCTGTTAAAAAAAGTCCAAAATCCCAACTCATATGAAGCATTATGTGAAGAAGAAAGCAATTAAATTTATGTCACCCAAGCAAGATAAAACTTTAAATGAATACAATGTTACATAAAATCAGATGAAGAATTAGACCCTACTGTAGGCTAAGGCATTTGGGAAGTTTGAATGGCAAACTGACAACTCTTACTGACAGCCACGACTGTACAAGGAAGGTGGCTTCAAGCTTTTTTGTTTCTCTTCCAAGTGGGATCCAAAGTTCATAAAATTAAACACTTGTCATCCCAAGCTTCATGACTGATGTAAACTTTGCAAAGGACTTTTCTGATTTGCCTCTCACCTGTCCCCCGAGGTGCCACTTTTGGAGGAGGACGAAGCTTCCCTCACCGGGTGTCAAAGAATCCTGATATGTGAAAACAGGGAGAAAATGTAGTAAAAACAACTGTTGATCATGTTGCAAAGTCACCCCTTATTTATAAATTGTTGGGGACTACCCTGATGAGACCCCTGGGTCCTGTCTTATAAAACTTGTGATAGAAATCAATCAATCACAAATCTCTTGAAAGCTGCAATCAATCGCAACCTGTGATTGATTGATTGCAGTTCTCTGTCTTAATTTCAAAACATAACTTTTTTATTAGATGGATTTGCATTCAATCGTAAAGTTGTGATTGATTTGAATCAATCACAAGTGTTTATAAGATAGGGCCCTGGTCTTTTGTAGTTTCTATGTTTTATGTAAATTGTGGTTTAATATCATTATTATGTTAGGTATTGCATGTTCGTACATCAGTACACTCAAATTCTCTGTCTTCTGTTTGATATTTACAAAGTGTAATGTATTTTTTTTTTTTTAATGAAACAGAATAAAGTCTAAGTTCAAGCTCAAGTTCATAAATCCATTGTGTGAAAAAGCACTTCAGACATATTTTTCTCACTATAACAATTAATGTCTGTGACAATACTGCCTCATCAAAGGCATGCATTAATGGCATTCAATAGTTCATCACTCTTGCCATCATTAATTTTCCACCTCTCTTTCTAAAGACAAGGTAGAGTGACTCTACATCAGTAGGAGGGAAAGTGTAGGAGAAAATCATACTGTTTTGATTTTGCATGTGTCCGTGGAGAAAATTATATGAAGAAATTCTGATATGGCTCAGATCCACCAGAAAAAAATGATTGGCAGACTGCAAGAGGTTGCTGTGCTCCTTGTGTCCCTTCTCCTACAGCAAATATTCCAAGTTTTACTGGTCTACCCTTACCATGTCAATGATTGTTCAAATGCACTTGTTTGGGTATAAATTCTCTTCATTTTTATATTTGATTCAGATGCAAGATGCCAGTCAACAGAAGTCTACTAGAAAATGACCAGAGAAAATCCTCAACTTTAATGTACATCAATTTAGACTGAGGTACAGTTGAATTAATACATTGTATCCATCTGAAGCAGAATTTTCTTTGACTGAGCAAATTTTATGGACATATGCAATGTCAATTTTGGTGAGGTTGACTGTATTTGTCAAAGAAAACAAAATTCATTCAAAAAATCAAGCATGTTCAACGAGTCCGTATCAAATTTGGTTCATAGGAAAGCAGCAATGATTCATGCTATCAAATGGTATGGAATCCTGCAGAGGTCCTTGAGCATTCTTGCAGAGGATTGAATGCCAATAATATCTCTGGTACATCTTCAGTCTTCAGCCTCTAGAACTATCAGAGAACAGCGCCCTCACATGCCAGGCACTCACTTCAGTCGTGGATTGCTTCTCTTCCCACCGGTAGGCTTGGACCACCCTGTCTGTGTAGCCAATCACGAGCTCCAGCTTGCCATCATTGTCTACAACAAAGAAAATATTGGATGCATAGTAAACAATTACAGCAACAGAACAAGAAACAGATCTACACCATACTGCCCTACTTTGGCAAAAGGAAGCAAGTGGCATACCATCCGAATTTGATATTGATGTTTTCATAATTCACATAATGAGCTCTTCTTCCAGGCCAAATTTCATGCAGAAACACTCATCCTACTAAGAGATTTGCGAGATAAGACATCATGATAATCCATTGACGTCGGTGTACATGACAGACACATTTTGCTCTTTTATGAGAAATGTGACTTCTGTCACTTGCTTCCTTTTGCCAAAGTAGGGCAGCATACAGCTTCTCAACATTTTCCAAAGCACGGCCCACATTGGCTCCTACAGACTTCTTTTGAGGCCCAGTTAAGTCAAATATTAATATTTTCAATTTCATTTCTGGCTGACATCAAGGTCCACCTGTGAGAGCTTTGCGGCCCACCAGTGGGTCTTGACCCACTGGTCAAGAAGCGCAGCATTTGTACATGACAGCGAAGTGCTTCCTTACAATATCATGATGGAAATAAATCACACTGACCAAAAACAATATCCAAGTTACATACATGGAACGTTACACCACATTTATAAATTAAGAACAGTTTGTGCAATGAAAACATGTATCTGATTGTAAGAATCAATCACTAACCAATGTCGGCAACCAGCAGGACTCGTGCGTTCGCCGGCAAATGCTGCGTGTGGAAAGGCGTCAGCGTGGTAGGTTTGGCAGGTTTTGCTGGCTCCGTTTCTGCATCCTTCTCGCTCTGTTCCTGGGCACCCTCTGGCTGCAGAGGAAATGACAAGCAAAACATCAATTTTTTTCTTTTTTTTTTTTTTAAAGAGAGAGAGAATGTCCCTGAAGAACACTCTTCAACACTTTTGCCTTGTTACCCTACACAGGGGAAGACAGTTTGTAAGGACTACGTACAATGTGACGACTATAGAAGATATATATCCAAGTATTTTACGTGATGATGCCATCTGTATTCTGAACCTCTATCCTTTCATTTCTGAACAGTTGCCATTTGGATGTCGATATACTTTACACCTTCCTGGTCTTTGTAAAAAAGTGATGACAAGCCAAATAACCTTTTAAACAACACTGAAGTACCTTTTGTTACACACATAGATTTCTATTACTGAGTTTCAGGTAGATGATATGATATAGTAGAATTTTTGGACCCCAGTCAACTTCCAGCGTGATCACGCTTTCTCACTTTCAATTTTCTGAACAATTTTTTTTTTTATAAATGATCCTCTTTCCATCTAAATCTGAAGTTTAGAACACAATTCTGCACAAGTACAGTGGTGCGCACTGTTCCAGCAACATTAGATCATGGGAATCGTTTAAAGATCTAAAATTAGTTTGGTCTGTTTCATGATATCTGGTAATTCTTTCTAATCATTTGTTTTGTCCTATGAGTTTGTGAGAGAGACAGACAGCATGTACACAACAGACCTTTGACTTCAAAGCCGTATGTCCCAAAATACTATTCTTCTAGTAAGGTGGATTTCCTACCAAGTCATTTAGTCAGTAGGAGCATCCAAATTTGATGGGATTTAATATATTCTAAGCCTGTGAACCTCCTCTTTCAAACTCTTATCTCAACCACATTTTGTGTGTATGTGTGTGTGTGTGTGTGTTTTTCTGGTGTCTGTATGGAATCATCACCTTTGCTGCTTGCTGCTCATCCTTGGCTTTTGAATCCACAGAGAAAAGATAACAGAGCCCCTCGGCACACAAAACCACAGCGACATTCTGCAAAGAATCACGCCAACCAAATATATAATGTTAGCAATCAATCAATTAATGTTTGCAGGAAGATACAAATGTGCCAAGTGCAACAAAACATGGTGGTACCCGTATTACTTCTCAATAAGTGTAGTCTACACTGTGTAAGTCTCCAGGATTATTTAGGGGGTAGAAATCAAGTTCCTGCTAAATTTTCGCTTTTCAACATCTTTAAATTCCGTAGAGGTTATCTATGGTACTTTCAATAGTAAACCAGTCTATCAGGTTGCAAGAATTGAGTTCACTTCCACAGAGTGGTTACTATACCACTTACTTAAAGGGATCGTATAGTTTTGGTTGAGACCTAATTTCAGGTTTCTAACATTTATTGGTGAGATAATGAAAAACCTCTTATGAAATATGAAAGAGCATGTAATTCCATGAGGAATTCAATGTTTATTTGATGAAAATTGGTTTTGAAATGGCTGAGATAGAAATACAGAGCGATTCTAATAAGTGTGGGACCCACAATTTATCACGATCGCTTTGTATTCACTTTGTTTTTGGATGTTTCAGTCATTCCAAACCCGATTTTAATCAAATAAACTTTGAATTCCTCTTAAAATGGTATGCTCTGTACTATTTCATAAGCGTTTTCCTGGTATCTTGCAAAAAGTTAAAAGCCCAATTGTCATCTCCAATGCTGTACCATCCCTTTAATCTTGAACTTTAAAAAAAAAAAAAAAAAAAGTCTGAAGTGCAATGACCTGTGAACATTTCAGTGCATTTGACCTGCCAAAAAGTCTGAAAAGTGGGTTTTGAGCTGAGCAATACAAAAAAAAAAAAAAAAAAAAAAAAAAAATCAGAAATCAGATTAAACTCTGAACCCTCACATCCCTGCATGTCTACACACCCACTCCCAACTATCTCAGTTTGGGTTTCTTCATTGTCCACCAATGACGTACAAATGCGAAAGGGTGTATCAAAGCCCTACAGAATTTATAGAATAGTCAACAATAATTCCAGAGTCTGAATTCGACATAAAATAAAACCCAAAACAAAATATTGTTTAATAACCCATTGAGGACGAGTTCTGGGTATACTCGGGCAAGTGCCCATGGGATATGCATTGTTGTAGCAAAATCAGCCCATCCTAACCCCGCGTTCACATTGGTCCCCGCGACGCGGGGACAGCCACAAGAGATCGTATCTTTTTTACGACTGACCGTTCACATTGGTATCTTATCTGTCCCCGAGCTGTGGGGGCATTTTGGGGCTTGGAGCGAGCTCTGTTACTTGAATCCAGGCATAGCGCATGCGCACATTTGATGACCACAGCTGGACGCTATCAATTGCGCCCCAAGGTCACTCTCCCCTCCAAATCTTGTCCCCGTACCCGACTTGTTTCGCGGGGACAAGGGGACAAGTCCCAGCGAGCATTCACATTATGGTTTTTGAGGAGAAAGTCCCACAGCTCGGGACTTTCCCCGCGGCGCGGGGACCAATGTGAACGCGGGGTCAACTGGTTACTGCGAATTACGACGTACCAAGTCTGGGGTTAATTTGATAATCCCTTCACAGTGCTTGCCCCAGACTTTTAAATCCCCACCCCACTTTTTCATTTCCACACACAGGAAATAGAAATGTAGTAGCCTTTATTAACAGAACTGACACTTAATCCCAAAAGCCACTTTTGTCAAATGTAGCTTCCTTATGTGATATGTTTCTATCCATGAACAATCCATGATCTCAAATTATCTTTCCCCTTTAAAGCCAAGATTTTCCTTTTTCAGCATTTGACTTTAATTTTTAAAATCAGGGTCCCGTTTCTTCTTCACTGTAAGGCCCCACGCAGGTACACCCTTTAATATTGCAATCTCTGGGTACATACATTTGTAGCTGAGCTACAAAATGTTATATATACTGGTATATTGATTATGGGAATTAAAGTTGTGTACTATATGATCTCGTCAATCACTTTATACTTTTGACAGTAAAATACTGTGAAACAACTCATTAAATTGGCAAACCGTGTCAGGGAGTTCCTTGGTAGAGCCTTCCAATATATTGCAAGCAAAATCAAAATGTATGAAGATGAATTTTGAGTCACCCTTCAGCTCACCTTTTTGATGTTGCAGACATCTGCAATCTCTGTGCATACAATCTGAGGAAAATAATCACAGGACAAAGGCAACATTAATTAGTTCATCTGTCTCGCTCATTTTGGTATAATTATTGCGAATCAATTTCATATCACTTGAGAAGATTTGAAAGAAACGTCTTTACCACGGATTCAAAATGAATGATCTCAGATTGAAGAAAATGTACACTGTAATAATGTATCTGTATTCATACCAGAGTCCACTGACAAATTTTCAATTTGTTCAATACACACTGAGGTGCTTCCAATTTCTTCAAAGCAGAATGATCTTTATAAAAATATTTTAATACTTCTACTTCAGTAGTTTTCTGTGAATTAGAATAGCTTTCATAAAAAAGTTTAACCTATGCCATTTCTGTTTTGTTTTTTCTATTAATATGGGTCAATCATTTTCAGACCACCTTCTTCATATTATTATTGATTAGGCCTACATTTATTTTGATAATTTCTTTTGACCTAGTCATTACCATATTTCCAAGTGAAATGAAACAACAAGCTGTTCAATTTTTTTTCTTTTGAATACTCATAAACGTAGTTAAACTCAAGATCTTGTGAAATATAAACAAAAAAGGGGGGGGGGGGGGAAGGATTCATTTTGCTCAACAACATACCATTCCCAGGTTTGATGCCACTGCCAAGGGTGTTGTGCATTCTCCTTTGTATACCCACAAGTCTCCATCTACACTCCCCACAAGGAGTTCATGCAGCTGAAATACAGAAAAAGAACTCACAACAAAATATTTGATTCACACTTTTAATTAGATTATACATGCACAGCTTTTACTTGTAATTTAGTAATACTGTCACTGAGAATTGAGAGTTCATTGACTAATAGTGTTTCTATTTGACATGAATTTCATCTTATGAAAATTCCCCCATCCCCCCCCCCCAAAAAAACAAACAAACAAACAAACAAAGGCCAAAGGGGCAGACATAGCCAAACAAATTTCAGACATGCATACAATCTATCAAACTCATGGTAGGTGCCACATTTTTAAAAGTGGGGGGGGGGGGGCCTTCGGGGCACTTCAGACTTCAGCCAACAAGAAGAAAAAAAAATTGTCATGGCAAAAAACAAAAACAAAAACAAAAACAAAGCCTTACTGTGCTTAAACTTTAAGGTTTCTATTATTTTTGTCTAGTGTCAAGTTACTCACTTCCAGGGTATTAACATGGGTAAAATAAGCATTATCACGAAATAGGTCCCCACTCCATGCATTCACCGCCATTCATTTCGTCATAGCCGTAGACTTCTTTCAACCTCCATAGACTTTGCACTTAGTGGAAATGCACACGCAGAACGAGAGGGGACCAATATCACAATTTGGCCGTTACATAAAAGTGAGGGCCCAAAGTGGGGAAAGAGTTCCTTATGTCCCCCCACTAGTTTGCGCAGGATGGGTAGATTAAGTATCATTTTTTTGTTTTGTTTTTTTTTTTTTTTTTTGCTGGTGGTAAACTTAAAATAACAGTTATAGGAAGTCTCCCCATAAATGGCATAACCTTTGTTTATTGTTGCTAAATGTTGGTGAAATGGAATAGTAATTTGTTTATTTTGTGCAAGTTGGTGGGGGGGGGGGGACATAAGGAACTCTTTCCCAAAGTGGTAACACCTTATGTATTCCTTTGTTGTATGGTGCCCCCCCCCCAAAAAAAAAAGAAAAAGAAAAAAAAAAAAGATGTGTGTGTGTGTGTGTGGGGGGGGGGGGTGGTGGTGGTATTTTATTGTACGAGAAACAAAAAGGCAATTTATACTGCAAAGTTTATTCAAGTGTGAATAAAACCTGAAACCCGAGGGCCGAAGGCACGGGAGGGTGGGGGGGGGGGTTGCATGTTGGCGTTGTGTGGGGACGAGTGTGCGCATGTGTGTATGTTGTCTCGCAAACTGTTAAATGGCCTTGTTTGTTTTGTTTGTTTTTTTTTCTTAGAGAAACAGTGAAATATGCCCCGTTTGTGTTTTAAGCAAATGAGGTCTTATGTTCCCGTTTTGCGGGCTTGTGCGAGAATATGTTTTTTATTAAAAAAACGGATTTTGTTTCCTTGGTTTAGAGAGTTACAATGTAAAATTTGATATTAGTGTGCACAATGGTGGTGATATTGCATTTTGTCTTTATGAAGTGAAAGATTGACGTTTATAAATTATTGTGTACAATGTTTGTTTAAAAAGCAGTTTGTCTTTGTATGATGTTTTGTTTTGTTTCTGTGAACATTACTGTTTCTATGATATGAAATGGTACGAAATTCGAATAAAGAATTATAAAAAAAAAAAAGTGGGGGCAGCTTGTTGATGCATGGTGTATGACTATGACTTATAATATCTTAGACGTGCACTCGCTCCCAGTCTTCAGATGGCAGAGAGTCCGAGGTCAATGAATATACATCAAGTAGGTCAGGCACGCACACAACTCACAAGACATGAAACAGACCCTGGGATGCTTGCCTTCAAAGAATCCCCACAGCACGTTTGTCTGGTTGTGTTTACCAATCTTTTTCGTTCTTGGAACCCATGATTTAGCCTAAACAGCTGGACTGCATGCAATACCAATGCCAATGGTTCACAAGGCATGGTATCGGGGCCGGGCCCGGGTAGTTGGCCGATCCCCAGCAGGAGGAGGCGAGAGGTTCCCCGTCTCCAGTGCAGTGCACTTGCAGTCCGTTGGAGTATGACACGATCTGGCAACTTGTAGAAGTGGCAAGAGAGGGGAAGGCATTATCACTAACTTACCGAATCATTATCGACATCTCCTAGAACCAGCGCCTTGGCAAATATATTGCCGGAGAATTCCAGTTCAATTTTTTCGACAAATACGACCGACCTCATGTCGACAACCAGTCACAAATTACCCGCCCTTCATCTCATGCGCGCAGGGCACTGTTGATGTGAACTCGAAAGCCTAATCTAGATATCTATGATAAGCAACAAGAGAAATATGCGATTTATTATTACATCCGCTGGCCATACCCCCATGTTTACGTACAGAAGTTCAGTCATGGTATCAACGACAATGACATAGTGAATATTTGATATGACTGTGTGTATAGATCTCAGATCTATTTCAAAGAAAAGCGTCGTTTATTATTTTTTTTTTATTCATTTAGACTGTTGTATAGAGTGGCTTGTCATAAGTGCTCCCTGCATGTAGACGTGACATGTGACACAAGGCAAACACATTGAGAAAGAAGTCACCTGACTATACCAGTGGTGTACGCACGCCCTTTCTCTCTCTCCCTCTCGATCGGTAGCGGCTAAATTAACTAACTCCAACCAAATATGGCTGACGAATTCTTGGACCGTCTGTTTGCGTGAGTATCGATATCATAGACCCGTTTCAAGAGAAGGTTTGGAGTTTAATACACGAGAGTTGTAATTTTTATGTGGACAACGATAAATGAACTGCCTCGATCTCAACAACGATCGCTACGCTGCACTGCGCACCACTATAGCGGTATACCCACGCTAACACTCTCCAGCTCCACTCTGCGGTCCGCCACCGGCCCGCCCCAGCCGCTGCGGCCAGCGCGACGATCTCCTCTCAAGTCCGCACATGCACACGTGCCACCATATGCTAAAAAATATGTATAGACCTACCTATATATTGTTGATACGCCTCCACTACCTGCAAGGATAGGTTATGCCTCACTTCTGCCCGAAACGTATTTGATTCCATCTTTCCAGCCCCTTAGCCTTACATTGCCATTGGCAGTCTTGACCACCAGCTCAAATACATGATACCAGACGCTTCAATTGACCCATACAAATATTCCTTCTATCCACGTACTGTACTACTGTACTGTATGGATCTGGAACCACCTACATGTACCAACAAACCAAGCAATGCTGTCACTGCGCACCTACTGTTGCTGTTGACACCTTCCAGAAGGCTGCCCTACCAATCATCGGAAGGTTGCAGCCTCCTGTAGGGTCCAGAATGCTGTATTCTGTAAGCCTGGCAGTCTGATTTTTATTTGCACGCACATGACATTTTATTGTAAATAGCTACATCTGTATAGTAGCACTTTCAAGCACTGTCGGCCAATGTCGTCATCGCACAGCCCATCCCAGTTTAGCTTTGATGAGCTGCTACAGGGATTATCTTTCAAGGTTCAAGGTTCAAGATTGTGTTTGTTTGACTTCTCTTTGATGCACAGTTTACACGGTTCCTCTTAGACTTTAGTTCCTCTTTTTTAATTTATATTTTTCTCCTTTTTTCAACTCAAAGATCCTTTTTTAATATCTAGACCACTTTGTTTATTTCTGATGACTTCAGAGCTCTGTCAAAGTTCAATATTTCTTAAGTTTTTCTCTTCCATTTCAGGGCTACACTGTTTTCATGAAGTAATTGCCTTCTCTCCCACATTTAATATTCCACAGGAGTCTTTTTGAGGGCTAGATACAGTGTATATGCGTTTAATAATTATTCTTTTTTCTCAAACAGCTTTGTTCCTACACAAGATTCCTCAGTCAGGATCCACCCCTCCCCCCTTCTTTTTTAATTTTCAATTCAGCATTCCATAGTTTGCATTTATTTGCCATCAATCTCCCTGGCTTTGCCTACTCTTCATTGCCACGCTTCATTGTGTAAACATTGCTTGGAAATTCATATTTTCATCTCTTTGCTCTCTTATCTACATAATTTTTCAACCTTCTCTTTTCCCCACAAGCTCCTCAATCCCTTTCTCCTCCCACCAACTTCTACTTCCCCCCACCCCCCCCCCCCCGGGGGGGGGGGGGGGGAGTGTTTTACAAAGAATTTAAGTCAATCTTAACTTTTAACATCAACTTAAAATTATGGTAGGCAGTGTGTGACTTCAATAATATTCAAACTTTTGTATTGAAAAAGAGTCCAAAATTTTTATTCTTATAAGAATAAACATTTTGGACTCTTTTTCATACAGGCATTGATTAACAAAATAAAGCGAGGGACATTTTAAGTTGTTTTTTTTTTTTTGTCTATAAACTTTGATAACAATTTGAAGTGGATTCTGAAAACTTTAGATGAACCTGAGAAGAGAAACCAATGGCCTGTCATAATTTCAAGTCGACTTCAATTCTGTGTTAAACAGCCCCCTGATTCTCAATCTATTCTTCCTTGCCGCTGTCCCTGTCTTAATTGTATTCTATCCTCCCATCTCCCCCAGTGCAACCTCAACCATAAGATCACTTCATGACATGCATACATGACTGCTGAATTTATTCCAAATTCATGTCTGTGAATCCCAACTCAAAGGGCAATGAATTCATCATATCACTATCAGATGTTTGTCTCTTGGCTGTGCAGTGTGCACACTACTTTCCATCTTGTACCGATCTCCATGGTCATTGTGTGCATGTGCACTATCCACACTGTATCAACTGCTCTGCATACCCAGTATGTGAATTCTGCATACGTGTATTTCTTTTCCTTCCTCTCTGTATTGATATTATTAGGGCAATTCCATGAGATTGGTGTCATGGGGTGAAAAAATAAATTGTTACGTTGAAACTTGCCACCTATTTTATTTTGTTCAGTATACGTCTGGGCATGTGGAACAGCCATTTCTTACACTAATATACCTCCAGAATGGCAGATATTACACTTTAAAGTCAAATTACATTTTCATTGAGAATTACATTGAAAATGTACTTGAATGTTTGAGTTGAATCCATAGAATATAAAAGAATGGTATGTAATTGATTTGTTGATTTTTATGATGTATTGGGTATCAGTTACTAGTTGTCAGTGAGGAAAAAATGATCCGTATTCCCATGAATTGGTAGAATGCATACTGCCAAACTGCTAAAACTAATGTAACGTGAGTAACGAAAATACTCAAATAGTTTCATATCTTAATATTCCCTTGGATTTAAAAAGTGCCAATGGAAATTCTCTTCATACTGCCTCTACCTAATATGAAAAATGGTGAAAGAGTTGTGTCCATGCAGTTGTATTATAATGAGAGAGGTTCAAAAATTGTAACGTGAGTAACAATGTAACGTGAGTAACAAGGGTGTAACGTGAGTAACGACAAAAAAATCACGAAATACAAATATATTTCTACACCAATGACAGCAAAAAATTTTTTGTGTGAATTGAGTAAGCTGAGGGAGCATAAAGAGAGTATGGTCTTGTAAATAACCTTACATGACCTTGCTTGAATTGGTTGTTATCTAATAGGCTAAACAATTGCTATTCAAAGAAAATCTTGATTGGCAAACTAGACAAACCAGATGTGGCTAATAATCATGGAAATTGTATTTTTTTGGTTAGGTTCTAAGCCTTACGTTATATCTTTTCAGATATCAGCTATGGATAACTTTAAATCCCTTTTAGAGCCAGCTTGATCTTTTTTTAATGCTTAAGGTTGTAATTTGTACAATTTTGGGAATTGTTTAGTGGAGCAGTCATAAGACAAATGGGAATTAATGTTGCATCTCGATGCAATTTACAAATGTACGCATAATACAAAATAGATTAACAAAAATCTGTATATATCTGATGTAACTTTGAGCAAGAGTTGGCATTGTCTCTTTTTACAATGCCATTTTTATTTCTAATTTTTTTGAGTGGGGGTTAACAATAACCATTTTCTGGCAGCTGGTAAATACACATACATGTGTGTTTAAGACATAAATTTACAAGAATATTCGGTATTACAGCTTTTTATACATTATTCTCTGGGATTATCAACCCCAAATAATGACAATTGCTTAACTACAATAACTTACTCAAAGTTAGAATTCACCACTACCAGAAGATACAAGAATATTTTTGGGTTAAGAGGTAAATCAGTTTTAAGACTGTACATAGCAGGGCTGCCAAACTAGAGTGAAAATTTGGGGTGAAGTGTAAGCAAGCGACTAATCGAAGTGACAGTGGTGGGGAGGGGGTTGGGGATGGTGTGGAAGGGGGTTGTCTCCCCTCCCCCCTTTTCACTGGAGTGAACTTCATCAAGTTTGCATTTTAACTGGTGGATTTGGTGCATACTCTAGTAAAGATTTCAACACATGCCATAGAGAAAATTTGCCTGTGGGAAAATCTGAAAAGTTTGGGCTTGGGCATAATTGCATGTTCAGATAATCAGGGATTTTAGGGACATTACTTTTTTTTTCTTTTTACATGCTGTTTTGGGGGTTAAGTGTGAGAATTCTTTTATCAGAGATAGTTGATACATGTATTTGATGAATTGCGTGAGTTTAATGCTAATTGCGCGAGAGTTGGCAGCCCTGACATAGAGTGGAAAGTCCACACTTGGAACAGTAGTTGGATGTAATTTGTAGACATACAATTGTATGTACTGTACACATTTCTAAAGTAGTTTACAATTTATGAAATCAAATGTTTCACTCATGATTAAAACGACTTACATTTAAGTTCCTGTGAAAGGGAATAGAAGGATGATATTTTAATTCACTGCATGAACTAGTATCTACTACTTTATATTTTCTTGCATTCGGTTTATAGTGGTTACTCGGATTCTGAAAAGTAAAGTATGTGGAATATAGGACCGTATGATAGTGGGAAAAGTATGAAAGAGTGCCAGTATTGCTTTATTTTAGGGATAAAATATCTGTAGAGGTTAGATACATCAAAAGCATTTACAATGTGTAGTTTCCAGCTAATTCTCGTGGTCAATTATGTGGTAGTGATTATGAGCTAATATGTAACGTGAGTAACGTGTAACGTGAGTAACGACAATTTTGCTATCGCTGTCAAATATTTCCAATGCTCTCAAAATTTTGACCCCCTATATTTGAGTACCCCAACATGAGTTATATAAATCATACAACAGTTGTTTGAAATACTGCCCAGTATGAGGACACTTTTTGAATAAAGGCATGTTGGCTTTTTATGTCGTCCCAAAAAATGTAACGTGAGTAACGAAAGTATTTTGTCTTTATTTCCGGTATGGATGTGGTTAGTAAAATTCTATTAATATTGCATGGTAGACTAAGGACTTGTGCATCTATTGTACAACAGAGAGTATGTCAAACCTTCCAGTATAAAAAATATGACAATTACAATATGCAGAGACGCCTAGAAAGTGTAACGTGAGTAACGTGGAATTGCCCATTACTGGCAACCGGGCAGGCATGTTCATTTACACTCTGCATTTAAATGCAAAATTTGTAGCTGTTAGAGATCTGTTTTATTGCTGTCACACAGGTAAAAGTGTATTTATAGGCACTGTACTTCATCTTAAAATCATACTTGCCAAAAAGCGGTAGAATCCAGGATGCCTAGATGCGAACAGCGTTAGCTTGAATGCTAATGAAATCTTTCAAAAGCGGTAGTCTACCGCCAAATGCGGTAGAGTTGGCAAGTATGTAAAATGAATACTTTTTATCACATATCAGTGGGAAACAGTTACAGTCAATTCAATGATTATCCATGCTAATTGTGCAGTATTTTTTTTTTTTAATGTACATGAATTATCAATAGCAATTTCATTCTACCTTCACCATAGGATGCTCCCTTTGTACATCTCCTTTTCCTACATATTCCAACACGACAGTCATATTTCCTGGCCTGGAGATTTCCTTTGACATATCTAGGCTCCTTACTGCTCCAAGTTATTGCCATCCCCCCCCCCCTTTTTTTTATAGTGGGGTCCATCCAGTGCACCTTCATTTCTTGTTCTCCTATTCATTCACCTCTCTGTGTTCCACTTCATAAAATAGTAATCACCCCCATCCCATCCTTATAGTGCTCTCAAGTAATGGCTACCATCTCTGGCATTGAGGAGGTCCCTCCCTGTACTGTTCCCAACCACTGCAGGGAAAACACTGACCACTTTATTGTGTCTGTACAGTGGAGCCTGACCCCTTGCCTACCCCCAAGCCATGACATTGGCTTTACTGAAGTGTCCAAACACCCAACCATTAGTCTACTTTAGATGAAGATCTTTGGCAATCATGGACCCCAAGCCAATTTGGTACTTTACAATGACAGTTATCATGAGGACCCCAATCCGTGTACTAGACTAGACAGATGTTTATGTGAGCTCTATCCCCTCATGAATGGAGACATTCTGTTCAAAGTCAAAGTTTCATTAATGATAATTGTTTGTTTTATTTAATCCTGTTAATATATTTTGTTTTATAGTTACTAGGCTTGAGCAAATTATTTCAGATAGAGCCCCATTTTTTTTTTTTCAAATCAAAGTATCAACTTTTTTTTTCTCCAAATGTTTCTATTAAACAACTCTTTTTGTCTAAACAGTTGTGATTTATTTTACTGGGGGGAAAACTGTCATTAGGACAATACTGCAACCTGTAACGACAGTGTGAAATTTGTTCTTGGGGCTGAAAGAAAATTGTTAAAGACAGCCTCAATCAATGTGTCATGTGACAGGTCATTTTGGCACAGATTTCCGTTTGGTACAAACAGGAATAGATCTACAGTTGGAAATTTCCTGTCTTTTGTTCTCGTGCATGCATGATGTGCGACACTTAATCACAAAGCAGTACAAAGGTTATCATGCAGCCAGCATTTCATACAGAGCAACATATACATGTCACTCTTCATATTATTGGAAGCTTGTAGTTGCTGGACCTTGATTTTTTGTTATTTAGTAATTACTTTATACTTACCAGTACTTTAATAAAGTTGAGATCCTTGGATTTGGGCTGGCTGTAGGCCCTATAGTGGGGAATACATATATTGGCATTGGTTTGTTGCTTTGTTTGTTTGTCTGTGCGCAAAATAACTCAAAAAGTTGTGAATGGATTTGGATGAAACTTACAGGGAAAGATGAGAATGACGCAAGTAACAGCTGATTAAATTTTGGTAGTGATCCAGGAATTTTTCATGGATTCTATGAGGGATTTTCGAAATTTTGGCAGGTAGGGTGAAATGAACTTGGAAGTCCAAGAGCTCTGCGTATTTCTGCGGTTTTCATATGCACACTAGAGTGCGTGCTCTAGTTTCTGGTCCGGGGCGAGGCGTGCTGCGCAGCGGGCATTGATAACGTAACAAAAGGTTTCTATACAGCGTGTCCCAGAAAAAATGAAACTGGATTTCCATGCAACTTTTTACTATCGAAATCATACATTTTCTCTATGAGATATACATCAATGGAAAGATAAACTCTTCTTCTTTCATTTGATGTACAACTTAATGTTCATTGTTCATGTATGACTGAGTTAGAACGATGAAAAGTGGTGCTATCAAATTTTCATTTGCACGCGCAAATGGTGATTTTAAGTGAATTTTTCAGATTAACAACGTTACGTTTTCGAAAAACACAGTTCATAACCCAAATATTCATATTTTCTTCTTTCATATGAGCCCTTACGCGTCAAATATGAATAACGCATGCTTGAGAAAAATCTGTATGAAAGCATGCTTCATTTCTACCAATTCTACGAATTTTATAAGCGAAAAAAACAAGCATTCAGCTCTCCCGTCTTAGCCTTAGACAATGGGCTCATCTGCACTATTGAATTCACACAAAACAACCGCAATGCTACAGTGAATGTTGTTCGGGGGGGGGGGGGGGGGGGGTATTTACAGAGAAGGAGGTATGAGACGGACAGCCCTTTGTTGTAATTTATTTAGAATAAGCTATGAGATATAATTATTCATGATAATTGAAGACTAATATCGTGACTATTCTCAGGCTGCACGCAGTCCAATGGCTACGGGAAATCAACATTACAACAGTGATACACATTTTGATGACTTTATAACTCAAACTTATTTCACTGTTTTCATTCCTCCCTACATTTCCCTCACGCGTGGTTAGTCCTTCATCACTGACAGGGTTTTGAAGTTTTTGAAGGGGGTGGCGAAGCAGAAAGAGAGGGTACATCACTTTATTTATCACTGAACTTGCGCTTCTGACATTTCAAAGGTACAACTGCAGGGCAGAAAGTTGTCTTTTTTTTTTGGGGGGGGGGGGGGCTCGGACGTTTTTTTTTTTCGGTCCGTTACTCCCACCCTACCTTCCCTAACATTCCGCTGATGAACAGCCTTTGCTCTGTAGTTAGCTGCATGGTCAGGCAAGCTCATGATCATGTGTTAATTCACGACCCTATTCACAACCGAACCGTCTGTAACATTCCCTTGTACCCCCTCCCTTCATGTTTGTGGAAATTCATTGAAGCATGAAGGCCATTGTTATCTGCCAAGTCGGGCAGGAGTCGGGAAAGCTAACTGCTCCTTTTTTACAATCTATCTATCAGGGTAAAATGTAAGGATATTTTCAAATTAAGTTTTCTCGAGCAGGCGTTGATCATTTTTGCGCATGGGATATCCTATGAAAGGAAAAAGAATGGATATTAAATCTATGACTCTATCTTTTGCAAGAGATTGCTGGAAAAGTCTAGAAAATTCATTCAAAGTTGCCATTTGCTCGTGCAAATGAAATTTTAGTAGCACCACTGTCTATTGTTCTAACTCAGTCATGCATGAATTATGAACAACGTGTTGTGCATCGAATGAAAGAAGAGAAGTGTATCTTTCAATCCATGTACAACTCATAAAGCAAATATGTGATTATGATCGCAAAGAATTGCAATGAAACTCGGTTTCGTTTTTTCTGGGACACGCTGTATTGGGAAATTGGGCGATTTTCAGCATGCATACGTATGGATAGAAATCACTGATCTCCACAGAAGAACAAGATCAGTAGTGGAAATGAACTGCTTGGGGGAGGTCTTTGCTCTCAGAGTGCTTTTTCTAGTTTGGATCATGGATTCCTCTGTTTCATGCTTTGGCCCCTGGTTCTGGAAATGCCTACTCCTTAAAATATTTATTTACATCAAGTTTCTGAATCCCATTAAATTTATAAGCATACCAATTTGGAGAACCTCTGCTCTTTGTCTCCTGTATATGCAAGCACCTCCAAACCCAGGACTTTCAGTCTGTCCAACAATGTACTTATTTTCCCACTTTATTTCCAAAAGTGTGATGTAGGTGGGTTAAGGCAGCGAAGTGGGCACTGTTTTGAGAAATTGGCTTTGAATTTTTAATGCAGTCGAGCGGGAATAAGATATAGTTGTAGCAACTGGACACAATGTCTTGATTCAAACCACCACTATGAAAATTTTCATATATCAGATTTTTAAAGTACCAAGTAGGCCTACATGTATCCTCAGACTTACAGCTGTTTGGACAGAGAGATCATGAGAATACATCTTTGGGTCAATAATCAAACTTTCATTTTGAGACCAAATTGTGATTCTTTGCAATTTATTTTTTTCATGGTCATATTGATATCTCTGACTTTGTCAGGGTAATGTGGTGATAGCCACAGTTTTCAATGTACAAAACCAACAATTTGTTATAAGTACAAAATCTTTGTCAATATAACAAACAGGATACCAATCCATAATTGAATGAAAGTAGTGTTTGAGTTTTCATGGAGATTACTTGAAATGTATTAGCAATTATTATGAGGGGGAGGGGTATGTTTCCTTTAAAAAAAATCTAAGAAATTTGTTTGATCTTTTTTTTTGCTGTTTTTTTTTTTCCCACCAGCTATGTGGATGAAAACAAGGATCACTATGTCAAGAGGCTGTCTGATGCTGTGGCAATCCAAAGCGTGTCAGCATGGCCAGATAAGAGAGGAGAAATCACCAAGATGATAGAAGCAGTTGTAGCTGTGAGTACAGACAAGCCAGTTTGAAGTTTCTCTACATTCTGCGCATGAGCAGATATCGGTCACCTGAGAATAACAATAATTATGAGACTTATATTTATATATAAATGCATATTATCCAAATTGATGTAGTTCATGAATGGGTTCCCAGAAACCCATGTAGCGAGGGTCTTTTAGAGAAAGCAATTGCACATATGGTGCTCCAGGAATTCAGTCAGGTTTTTGTCAATCCCCCCTGATTGTTTGGTATGGGTAATGATGTCACTTGATTGTTGTTCAGTGTCATAGAAATGATACATTTTTGTTGTTGATTGCCACATCTCCTTATTGAGGTTGTAACACAGAGAGATCTTTTAAGCAATGTCATGGACAGTGCCTGAATGTTTTGTTCACATTGCAGTGAAAGAACCTTTGAAAAAGGGAGCTTGATATCATGAAAGCCAGCTAGATTACAAAAGTGGGTGGAATATTAGATTTACAAAGTACTGTTTTAATTTGGTGGTTTAAAGTTTAAGGTCACTAGAACCATCACTAACTGCCAACCAATCTTTTACGATGAACTTATGATAGCACTGTAAGTATATGATAGCTTTCAGTAAAAAAAAAAAAAAAAAAAGTCATCAAAATATGAGATACACATAGAAATGATTATAATGGGGATTTTAAAGTTTCACAAGATTCCATAAAACAGGGATGATTGATTCTGCTACAGAAACGAATTACACTGTGAGTTGATGGTGCCATAGCTTCATACATTTGTACAATACATTAGGGTGCGTTCGAGCGCTCTAAAGCGAACCAAAGCGAACTGAACTACAAGCGTACCGTACCGTACCATGCCAATTTTGGAGCGTTCGAGCGCTCTGTGGAGAAAGCGTACTCACAAGTTATTTTTAGAAAGGTCACGCTTGTTTGTAGCAAGAATGTCATTCACCCCTGGCGCTTGAACTACTTACAGCTGTCCAGAACAAAGAGAATGATGTTTTTGCATTGTGACGTATGCGCATGATACGTGCATGCTTTACAACAAACTTTTGGTACGCTCTGGTACGCTTGTGGAGCACATCGGGAAGTGGTCCACTTTTGGCTCGGTACAGTACAGTACGGTACACTTTAGGAGCGTTCGAATGCTCCTCTGGTGCGGGTACGGTACGGTACAGTTCGCTTTAGGAGAGCGCTCAAACGCACCCTTATATTGACCTGAGCACAAGGGCTTAGGAAATTTCCTATTTTTGATATCAGCAGACAGGCATGACATTCTGTAGATTTAAATCGGATTTCAGATTTTTTTTTTTCTCAAATCTATACACATTTTGCTTTTTTCATGTATCAATCTGAAAATTTTGATTTCCAATTCTTTCAATAAACCTCAATATCATCCCTGTCAAGAAAAACCTTTGGCAATTTAAGACATCAAATAAATGCTGTCTTGTAATAACTTAACACTTCAGTAAAGTCAGCTGTTTTTTGTTGCAACTGATTGACAAATTCCCTTCAAAATAGCAATTAAAGCTTGGTTGTCTAGTGGATACAATGCCTGTCCAGCAACCAGGAGATTGTTGGTTTGAGTCCAATCAGAGTGTGTATGCCCATAATTTTTTATCATGGCTACCACTATGAAAAATGCTGATCAATTCGATGCTTATTTATGTCCATGTAGGGCAATTTGTCAATCAGCTGAAATAAAAGCAACTCAACTCAAGCATTTATTAATGTACCTAATTGATTTACCATACCCACTGCTACAAGAATTAGAACCAGCTCTGTCTGTCGGATGGAAGCTCGGTGGTCCAGTGGATAAACAACTGTCCAATACTAATTAATATCAGCAGATTGTTAGTTTGAGTCCAATCTGAGTATGTATGCCCTTTTAAAAAACAAAAAAAAAATCAGAGCTACTACTAAAATACTAAATTACGTTGATGAAGAGTAATTTGTCAATCAGTTGCAACTACTGTTTATGTTGTTGTTTTATTTTTTTTTCCACTTAGGATCTGAGAAGACTGGGGGCAACAGCAGAGCTGCATGACATTGGTAAACAGACCTTATCAGATGACTCCAAAATTCCCCTTCCTAATGTCATCCTTGGTTACCTCGGCAAAGACCCAGCCAAGAAGACCGTCTGTATCTACGGACATCTTGATGTCCAACCAGCCAAGCGGGTATACATTCATGATCCATCTATGTACACGTTTGCCAGGCATGACGTAAAACATATGAAATGTTAAATCTATTCAAATAATATGTGCCCTTTTACTTCTCCCTGAAAGGTGCACTGTACATTTTATTTTCTCTAAATCTCATTTGACAAGTTAGCTGGCTTCCAGGTTTGTGGTGTCAATCTTGTTCCACACTTGTCATTTCTGATTATCCTTCCATAATGTATGATTATTGCATTGTATCTCGAATTTCCTGAACAAAGTGCTGCTGATACAGAGCTTCTTTTCTTTTCTTTTCTTTTTTTTTCAATAAAGAGCTGAGAAGAATGCAGATAATGTCACTTGCAGAACTGAAAAGAATGTTGTGTTTGATGGACTCTCTTGTGGACTTCTTTGTCATTTTGCCATTTGAAGACTGGGAAAAATTTGTATGGATGATCATGAAGTCTCGATGCCTCTCAACAATCATGATGTATAGCAGGGCTCGACACTAACGGTGGCCCGGTAGCCCGGGCCAGCAAAAAAGGTCAGATGTTTGCCTTTGGGCCACCAAAAATAAAAGTTAGTGTGGAGCCCTGTGTATAGTGTTCTCCATTTTGCACAAGTTGATTATCAGCTGCCAGTGTCAGCTCTCATTATTATTACTATCATCATCGTTATCATCATTCATATTACAGCGTTTTGATAGGTTCCACGACCTTTAATACATGTGTTGTCCCTGTACCAGCGTCCCATAGACAACTTTCTACTGGCTCCATCTGGTAGGATTTGTGCGATTGATGAGGCCCATATTGTCGATTAGATGAAAAGACTTTGTGTGTCAAATTTTTATGAAAATCACATTTTTGGAAGTCAGATAATCAACTGATGTCCTGTCTGAGTCCTAGCTGGGTATCGCCAAAAATGAAACCATCATGCCATGTGGTGATGTCTAAAGAAGAGATGATCCCATTTGTTATAGTACTTTATCTGCAATTTTTTTTTTTTGGTCTCCTGAACAGTAGACATTTTTGAGATACGAGGTTTTGTCACTCGAACAGCGATATAGTAGTCCATTGAAGTAGTGATCATTGATACCAGGTATCACACTGAATCACCCAACTTCCATGATGCTGGCCACACTTGGTGATAAAGCATTTTCATCTGCTGCTCCCAAACTGTGGAATCAACTACCCAAAACTCTCCGCAACCAGCAATCTCTCATCACCTTCAAGAAACATCTAAAAAGTCACCTGTTCCATTAATATCAATAATCCACTGGTAAAGCACATTTGAACAAGTACGTTTATGCAAAATGTGCTATATAAATGTATTAAAGATTATTATTATTATTATTGTTTTGTTATTCTTATTATTATCATTATTATTGTTATTACTACTATTATTATCATTATTATTATTATTATTATTATTATTATTATTATTATTATCATTATTATTATTATTATTATTATTATTATTATTATTATTATTATTATTATTATTATTATTATTATTTTTGTCCATTGAAACCCAGGAAGATGGCTGGGACACGGATCCATTTGTGCTCACCGAGGTCGACGGCAAGCTCTATGGACGCGGCTCCACGGATGACAAGGGACCGGTGATGTGCTGGATCAACGTGATTGAGGCGTACCAAGCCCTGGGGAGGGAAATCCCCATCAACATCAAGGTAGTGCTAGCCTTGCTTCCAAGCACTGTGCCTTTTTTTTCATGACCCCAAGGTTTAGCCTCAAATGTTCTGGTAAAGGTAGAAGTCATGCACAACATACATGTAGCTGTAGATGTTGTATAGAGCCTAGCAGTGGTCTGTGATTTAAAGGAGAACTCCGGATGATTTTCAGATTTTTACATTTGAACAACTATCAATTTGTTATACTGAGGACAGAGTTTCAGAATTGATGATAATTGGGGTGAAGAATAAGAATATTTTCCAAATTTAGAACAAATTGGAATGAACAAGGATAATGACATGGCAGAGTCATCATTAGAATGCATGAGTTGGGGCTCAAGAAAGCAGAACAAAAGAAGGTATGCATAGATTATACACAGGTGAACTCGCAGGCAAGCGGTATTGTAATGGAATTACACTGCTACATTTCTGAAATATGTGAGCCTCCCATGTCATCATCCTTGACCCCATTAACCCGTTGAGGACGAGTCCCGAGTATACTCGGGCAGATGTCTATAGGAAATGCGTGCTGTAGCAAAACCAGTCCGTCCTCAACGGGTTAACAGTGCGGAGCTAGGCCGATCCTTGGCCGAGCCCGGCCTCAATTGCGGGGCCGAGCCCCGCAATTTTGTCCATTTACAGTGCCGACTCGCCCCGGGCTTTTAATTCGAACCTTCCAGTATGTTGTTGTAGTGGTGCTCTGCTTGTAAACAAATTCAATTTGGTATAGTCTGGTTTCCAAACCCTTTGCCAACTGGACTCCACGCTTTGCCGAAGGAAAAATCCTTTGCAGGACAAAACCATCTTAAACTATACTAGTTTTCGACCGGCCTCTTCGCTCACTGTAAACGGGGTCCTTGTTCAGTGTAATTTGTTTAAGGTTTTTCAAAGTATTGTTTCTCTGCTGAAGAACCACAATAAATTCCACAAATCTATACATGGAGTTGTCTATTTATGTACTACATGATCTGAAATTATGAAAATTGTCTGGAATGCCCCTTTAACCCTTCACGCACACTGACCATATGGTCTGAGAGCACCAGGCAGACTTCTGAAACACATTATCTATTGGAAAATTGCACATGGCAAAATGAGAGCAGAATACCATTGTGGTCATTCATCATAAACCTGCAAAATGTTGCCAATTGAAATTGTTATTATGATTATGATTATGATTTATTTTATTATTATTATTATTATTATTATTATTATTATTATTATTATTATTATTATTATTATTATCATTATTGTTTTAGTCTAGGTGAGATTTTGCCAGGAGTAATTGTAGTCCGTAAATGATGAAAACGTGTCAAAATTTGCTTTCTGCTCAGTTCTGCTTCGAAGGGATGGAGGAAAGTGGATCAGAAGGCCTTGACGACCTGATCGAATCACAGAAGGACACATTCTTCAAGGTAGGACCTATTCTTCCATGACATGATGAAGCTATTAAAGGTAAAGTTGTCTTACCTCTCTCTTTTTCTCTCTCTCTCTCTCTCATTTCTCATTCTTACATCCTTCAAAAGTTGTTGTCTTCAAACTGGAGGGCCCATAAATGTCAGAATTCCCCCTTTTCTCAAATTAAACGATTTCAAAGATTTTGACAGGACTGGACCGTTGCTGTCTTGGTGCATATAAAACAAAGTTGAGCATGGCGTGGAATAGCACACTCTCTAGCCCATCAAGTTATATGGTAACTTTGCTCCAGAAATTCTCATCTTGCCGTCATCAAATTTGCAATTCTAGGTTTTTACTTTTGTTGTTGTTGTTGTTGTACAGCATATTTTATCATACAGAAAAATAGTAGGAACATTTTGGATTCTTTCAATCTGCACAGAATCAGAAATGCATAAAATGGAAGATTGCCCAGTTGAGATCAAAATACAAATGTTCAAATCTCCAAAAATTTTTTTGCCAATTTAAGAATCAGATATAATCTTGTAATTAAGAGGCTTCTTAAAATTTTGTAACTGAAAAAGCAATTTATCTAATATGATTCACAAAGGTCGAAATGAAAGATTATTTGTTTGTACTTTATCCTGGAATATATTAGCAAAGAATAGTAACAATTGTGATGATATAATTTCAAATACCACAAGAAACAACAGGAATGTGGTTTCTTGGAATTTATGGGTTGAGTGTGCCTTTTTGACAGGATGTCGATTATGTCTGCATTTCTGACAACTACTGGCTGGGAACAGCAAAGCCGTGCATCACATATGGATTGAGGTAATTAAAGAAGAAGAAGGAAAAAATGGTGGTTGGCATAGGAAACTGAATATTCGGGAGCTCCACCTAAAGATGTGACTTGGCATCACCAAACCTGCAATAGTTGGCAAGTAAAATGTAGACAATTTCATGGTACATTTAAAAACTGTTGCATATTTCACATTTCTTCTGGCTCACTGGAAATCTGTACCTTCTAGAACATCTTCATAATTTTTTTCTGCACATTATTGGATTGAATGGTTGGCTTCGTCAGTGATGACTGCTTGGAACAAGATGCGTATATTCTAGTAGTATTCATTCGAGCACGTGTGTGTGTGTTGTAGTTTGTGTGCAGGCCATACATTTGAATGGATCAGGCAGCACACACATTTTCATACTGGGATATCAAATTATTTCCTTTCTGTAAGTTGGATCAAGACAAAGGAGCATAAAGCAATTGCACAGTGTGAATTCAAGAAGCTGCAAATATATGGGTTTTTTTGTACCATTCAGCATGAAAAATTAATCAAAAGTTTCCAATATGAGACTGCTGAGCCTAGGTCAGATAACTATTAAAAAGAAAAAGAGACTTCAATTAACATATTTCATTTAATAATGAAAATTGAGATTGAAGTGATAGGATATCCGAGGTGTGAAATTTCTGAAATGTCTGAATTTTGTATTGCCTTTTGTATGTTCAAACAAACTATGTGGGTTCCTTTATTGTTAGATACGGTATGCAGTTTCCTTGAAATTAGGGTGGCTCCATTCTGAAACAGGCACACCTGCTAGCTTTACAATGGGGTCCTGTGGCGAATATGAAGCTATGATTTTGCCAGACAAAAAAAAAAAAATTGAAATTTGTTATTGACATGTTCTATGAAACTCATCTGATTTTCAGGGGTATCTGTTACTTCTTCATCGAGGTAGAGTGCGCCAAGGCGGACCTGCACTCGGGCGTGTTTGGAGGATCTGTGTAAGTTACCTCGGCGATCTCTGCCATGTCAAATGATCAATATCCCAACCCCGCCATTTATCCTTTCCCCCTCCCCCCCCCCCCAAAAAAAAAAAGAAGAAGAACACACACATACACACACACAAATAAAAAACAAACAAACAATGGTTCAATGACATTTGCTCCTGCGACAATTGCTCCCATCAAATATCTGCATGCTATTTAGAGCCAAACTTGAATTCTACTCACAGACATAATCCTAACCCTAATCCTATTGCTCACATCAAACTAAACGTAAACCCTATCACACCCCTAACTAAACCGTTTGTTTGTTTGTTTGTTTGTTTGGTTTATTTCTGCATTTTCTTTCTCCGAATACAATTGCAAATGAAAACAAAATGATACAGATACATACAAATCAATACAAAGAAAAATCATTTGCGTAACAACATTCAGTCTGAAGTGGCATAATTATGAATCAAAATAACATATTAAGGCATACTGTATCTATTAACAAAGGAGAAATCAATACAGGGGACGGTCATCATAAGCAGAGCTTGACGTGGATGAGGCCCTATCTGAATATGTAAGTCCCTGGAGAAAATAAGACAAGAGCAATACTGTGGCAGGAGCAAATTTCATGTCACCATTGTGACCAAAACGGCAGGGAAATCTATTGCTCTTTGCTCTTGTTAAGAGGCAATCCTGGACCAGTTAAAAGTTAGTTGGACAGAAAAAATGTGAAATATTAGCACAACAATGAAAGTTTTGTCAAAATGAAAGAGAAATTGGGGAAGGTATGAATTTGTGAAGTTTTACTAATTAAAAAAGAAAGAAACAGTACTTGAACAGTTTGTTATGAATATATACAAATGGATGAGTTGGTCTTTACCATCAGGCCTTCTGACCTACGTGTAGACTTGATCTTAATCTAACCTATGTATATGTTCAATAATTTTGGGGAGAGATGCATGATAAAAAACAAATTACCAGCTTCTGATTTGGGTTGGAGAGACAAAATGTTAGTCACCTGAATTTGCACGTCATAAGAAATCTGCACTCTATCATATCTTATCCCATTACTCTGCCTCTTTGCCTCCTGGCACAAATTTCTGGAAAGTGTACGCCAGTGAGCAGATAGTGTATGTAGTCCTGTGAATCCTTGTTGTGTGTAATACCATGGCCTTCCAGGTAGACGGAGGTATACTGTTGTGTGTGATTGAACTGGCTGTTAGTACAGTTGAACCTCTCGTATCCGGACAAGTCGGGACCGGGGCTCATCCGGATAAGGGATTTGGCCGGATACGGGAGACTCAATGCTTTATACATGTACATACAGTGTATGGTTACATACACATGTACTGATGTAGCCCATTGTAGTACCACATGTAGTAATGTGTATACTGCAACCTTTTCACTGTT
This sequence comes from Diadema setosum, assembly GCF_964275005.1. Lineage (NCBI taxonomy): Eukaryota > Metazoa > Echinodermata > Echinoidea > Diadematoida > Diadematidae > Diadema > Diadema setosum. Next base: position 16,889,152 of record NC_092696.1, on the reverse strand, counting down.
ACATTCAGTAAGAGACCCCAAAATAGAGTTTCGTGTTTGCAAGAATGAAATCATTTTCTTTTATAAATTCTTGAAATGATTTACCTAAATAATTATTAAGAAATGTATCAAGTAGATCTTGAAAATAAACCGTACTCGGCAAAGTCGACTGTAGGTCGCCATTGTTAGATTGAGTTGGGAATCCCCCTTTCCTCCCGTAATTATTACAAAAAAATCACGGCGAGATTGCGTCTGTATAATAGAGAGATCCGGATAAAGGGAGGCCGGATAAGAGAGGTTCAACTGTATTTGCAATTGGTCGAGTTTGGATCAATGAACTCAGGATGCTGATTATTAAAGTACAGTGCACTCCCATTATAACAAACATGGTTAAAACTAAATTATGGTTACAACGAAAAACAATGATTTTTATTGTTTATTTGTTTGGTTATAACGAAAGAAAACTGCCGGTTTCGAGGACTTTGTTACAAGGGTGTATAACGGAGTCCACTGTAGCACAGCCAGTTACAGCACCGATGCTGAACACATAAAAGGGTTTTGTATTTTTGATTGTTTTTTCTTTCATCATTCTCAGTAGCATTGTTTTATTTGTTTGTTTGTTATCTAATCATTCTGTCATCAGGCATGAGGCAATGGTTGACCTGGTGGCACTACTGAACAGTCTCGTGGACAACAAAGGAAAGATTCTTGTACCGGGAGTCTACGACTCGGTCGACGCCCTCACGGAAGAGGAGGAGGCCCTCTATGGTCCGATTGACTTTTCTCTTGTGAGTTTGTATCGTTGTTGGCTTTCGCTGAGATAATAGTACACAAAATATACAAACCATTCAAGGGTCTGGCAAAACCTTTGAGTTAATAAAGAGTCATAGATAGTAACTTTCACAATGGGCAAATTTAGGACCCTACTATATTTGAGTCTTGCCTCCAGGGAAAAGTTACTGTCTATGCTGCTGAATGCTCCAAGTTTGCTTGAGCCAAGAATATCATTGTACATATATTTGTGTTATATATTTATCATGTGTGTCCTTTTATGTTAAATTGCAAAGTCTTCATTGTTTTCGTGCTGAAGTATCTGTTTTCTTGATTCTGAGCTTCGGCGTAGAACTGCAAGAGAAGGAGATCTAGGGCTTCGTCAAAATCGGCTTTCATTTCTTTACGAAAAAATTATGAAATGCAGAAAGTCCATACCTGATCTGTTCCTGTCTGTCTTTGCTGTCATTTCCTTTGTTCTATTTCAACAATTCTTCCATATTTAACAGGTGAAAATGGGGATAGTTGTCAGCCATTTCACCATGGTCGCTACGAGAAGCAGCCATTGTGTTGATTGAGCTGGATTGTATTGCCCGCGCGCTGCGCGCCTTCCAGTGCAAAAATGTAAGAAATTTAGATTTCAGCAGCTTTTTTGTTTTGCTATCGGAATGCTAAATCTAGATATCAATCGCAGAATCAGCAATTGCATGATGATGGTAGATTCCAAAATGTGCTACTTTGTATATTCTGCCAAGTAGGAGATCATCACCCACTCTCATATATTTCTTGTGAAAGTTCCCCCTTTTTAATGCCCTGTGCTGTCATAATGTAGATTGAAAAAAACCCCAAACCTATTCATGAGGATTAAAAAAAAAAAGATACATTTGTGCGATGAACTAGACCATGTTGCATGTACAGCCCGACATCTCTTATCTGTCCTTTCTTTATCCGGATCTCTCTATTCAGTCTCGGTGTGATAATTACAGGGAAAAGGGGGATTTCGAACTCAAACAAAACTCCTACACAAACTCACATGAATTAGATTATTATTCCCAACATAATTAATATATCACATCAAATTTTCATCTAAATAACATGCATTCAGACATTCATTACCCCCAAATGACGGCAAGAACATGGACAAAAAACTTTTAATTAAATCAGGGGCATTGTACAGGCAGTTGTTCATTGAGCAAACTATCTGCATGCATTAAACATTGAGTCTCCCATATCCTCCCAAATCCTTTATCTGGATGAGCGCAAGTCCCGACATGTCGGGATAAGAGAGGTCAGACTGTATGTCCAAGAAAAAAAAAGAAAAAAAGAAGGTGTATGTCATGAGAAAGAAGCAAAATCAGGAAAATTTTATTGTTGTCAGAATATTGACTACTTTTCTCTGTGAATCCTAACTTAATTTATTTTATAGCAGAGTCTCCCTAGATAGACTGGAGTGATCAGAACCAAATGCTAGCTAAAATTCAACAAGGAAAATGGAACTATAGTTGTTCCATTTTCCTTGTTGAATTTTAGCTAGCATTTGGTTCTGATCACTCCAGTCTATCTAGGGAGACTCTGCTCCATCAAAAATGAACAGCATTTGTGATTATTATGTGGCATTTGCACAAGCACTGAAGCCAAAATTTTTGTGCGATCTATCTGTTAACATTCTACTGTAAAGCTGTTATTTTTGCGAATGTGGAGGTCATAGACGTTTTTTGCAAGATTTTTTTTTATTTTTTTATGTGAATTGACACAGAAGCTACTGCAAGTGCATTTTTCCCTTAGCGTAATGGACATTTTCTCATATTGTTAAATTGGCGGTCCAACAGTGATTTGCAAAATTTGCACAAATTAAACACTCATGAAAATAACAGCTTATACAGTGTGTTCGATCAGCATACTGGGGGAGTTTTCAGTGGTAGTTTATATTCAAAGCTAGCTGGAGTTTGGATGCAAGTAGAGTTGACATGTTCTTGGACTAGGGATGGATTTATCTGTGGTAGGTTCTGTGAATTGGCTGATAGACAGGACACTACTTTGACGAATGATGTAGGAACCTAATGAAATACATGTATCAGTTTGATGCACCAGATTGTTAGTAACTTCAGTCCTTCCTATCAACAAAACTATTCCCGCTCCTTTTGTGAATGAATGTAATTGCATCAAATGAATCTGTTCAAATTTATGATATTCTTCTGTCGAGATGTTTTCATTGCAACTGATTGACAAATTGCCCTGCATCGACGTAAATAATAATTTATTTATTAATCAGTTGCAATGAAAAATCGCGACGGAAGAATTTCATGAATTTGAATATTACAGTACCTGCTGTATGCTATAAGGATTAGAACCAACACTTACTGTCAGGTGGAAGCTCGGTGGTCTAGTGGAGATGACGCCTGTCCAGAGATCAGGAGGTCGTAGGTTCGAATCCTGCTCGAGTACATTATGTATGTATGTCCATGATATCTTTTATCATGGCTACTACTGAAACACTGATCAATTCAGTGCTTATTTACGTCAATGTAGGGCAATTTGTCAATCAGTTGCATTTGAATATAATTGATTCATTTTATTGGCAGGATGAATACAAAGGGCAAATTGGAGCCAACCGTCTCCTCCATGACACAAAGGCGAAGATTCTCCAACACAGATGGCGCTATCCATCGCTCTCCATTCACGGTGAGATCCTCGACTTGTGACATTTTTATGTGCAGTGGGCTGGCCTAGGCTTTGCACATTTTACTACATAGGTTTGAGGTATTAACGAGATCTGTCCTTGACTTGATACAGGAAATATCAGCATATACATTTTTGATGTTGTTGTTGTTACAGCATCGATATCGTAATGTGTGAGAAAATACATTTGAGCTGGTTTATTGTAAATTTCTGGGAGACCTCCAAGCCAAGCAGAACTCCCCAAATGCCCAGCCCTGATAAATTAACTTCATGACTTTAGTGCAAAAAAAAAGAAAAAAAAATGAAAAGAGAGAGGAAAAAAAGAGACTTTCAACACTACAATTATAGTACAAACAAAGGGAAAATTTATCTAGTGACCTAATTCTTTCTTGTTGCTAGCTACAATTGTATACATGCACCTGGTTCCAACCCTAGCCAAGATAAGTGGGCATGGGCCATTAATGCAAGTGCAGGGAAAATGTGCAGGTGAGGACTCAAGCTTGTGTCTCCCAATATTATTTGGCACATTTTGGCTTCATGTACCCCAAATCAGACTTCCTTGGTAGCATACATTGAAACCAACAATTTTAGCATGCCTGAAACTATCATGAATTACGTTAGGGGCCAAGATGCATGCAAAGTTCTTGTCTACACAATGTATCAAATGAAAGTGGCAATTGATAAAATTTTCATGCGCGAAAAAGGATGTTGGCTCCAATTCGCATAAGTATCATGCTATGAATGTTTCTGGTTGTATGGTACACCATGTACTTAAAAAATCACACGCCTGCAAGGCACTCGATATATGGCATCATCGTTATCGGCAGCAGCGCTGTTGTCTTTCGGTGTGTTACAGGCATACAGGGAGCATTCAGTGAAGGTGGGGCCAAGACGGTCATCCCGCGGAAGGTCACGGGAAAGTTCTCCATCCGCATCGTCCCGAGCCAGACGCCCGACGGGGTCGCAAAGCTCGTCGTTGCGCATCTGAACAAGGTCCACAAGGAACGTGGCTCGCCGAATTCCATGAAGTAAGGGATAGTTTGTGTGCACAATCTGCCCCCCTGATGGAAGTGTAGAGTAATTCACCAGAACACACCAAGAGAATCCTATTCATATTTTATTGGTCACTGCTGTGGGCTTTGGTTTAGTGTTTCTTTTTTTTATGCCTCCGCCACGAAGTGGTGCCGGAGGCATTATGTTTTCGGGTTGTCCGTCCGTCCGTCCGTCCGTCCGTCCGTCCGTCCTTCCGTCCGTCCGTAATGAATTTTGTGGACAAGGTAACTATCAAAACCTGTTGAGGTATCCTAATAAAACTTGGCATGTATGTGTATTAGGGGGTGAAGTTGTGCCTATCCACTTTTGGGTGCACATGCTCAAGGTCAAAGGTCAAAAGGTCAAGGTCAAATACATAAAATTTCACTATTTCCACCATATCTATTGAATGCCTGAAGATATTTTCTTGAAACTTAGTGTATACATGTATTACCCAATTAAGATTCTCTGGTGAAAGTTTGCGTCATGAAGTCAAAGGTCAAAGGTCAAAAGGTCAGGGTCAAATACATGAAATTTCACTTTTTTCGCCATATCTATTGAATGCCTGAAGATATTTTCTTGAAACTTAGTGTATACATGTATTACCCAATTAAGATTCTCTGGTGAAAGTTTGGGTCATGAGGTCAAAGGTCAAAGGTCAAAAGGTCAAGTAAAAATATCAAAACTTCTTTTTTTTCTCTGTGCCTTGGAAAATTGTTCAAGGTATATTCATGGAACATAGTATATACATGTACTGACTGGAAGTGATTATCTAGAGAATGTAGGGTTCATGGGGTCAAAGGTCAGGGGTCAAAGGTCAAGTGCAACACTTCAAAATTTTACTATTTCCCTCATATTTATGCAATGCCAGCAGGGTTATTATTTTTTTACACTTGGTGTATGCATGTGTAACCTAATAGAAATTCTCTGGAAAGTTTTTTTTTTCTTCTTTTTTTGCCTCAAAGGTCAAAAGGTCAAAGATCAAGTGAAAGTTTTGAACTAACTTTTTCCTCCATATCTCGGAAGTGGCTCAAGTTATCTTGAAACTTAGTACATGTTATGCATGTTCTACCTGAAAGTGATTATCTTATGAATTTTAGGGTCAAGAGCCAGATGAAAATGGTAACAATTTACTATTCAATTCAGAAATTGCACTTTTTCTCCACACCTGTACCTTGAAAATTATTCAATGCCTAAATGTATGAATGGGTCAAAGTCAAGTTAAAGTCCTTAAATCCCTAGATAAATGCTCTCCTATTCATCCAATTAAACCTAGGTCAAGGAAGGTGAACATTCAACACATTTGTGACAAACTTGTCATTTCAATATTTTGCCAATTTTGTGAAAATGTAATCACACATTGTCCACATGTACTATCTAGACCTATTGGGAAAATCATGCATTATGGCGGAGGCATACCAGTCGCCAAAGCGACATTTCTGGTTATTACTTATTTGAAGTGATTGCTCAAGAGGCAGTATGCTATGTCTATTATTAGTGATATCCAAGGGAATCCATCATAAGGGGCTCGCTTACAACAGGGTAACTATTTAAAAGGTGACTTCTGTAGTTTGGATTCATTGTGCACTGTATTTAGTTGCTCTCTCTTTTAGGACATTAACAACGAGGTACTGCATTCAGTGGTCCCCGACCTCTTTAAACTGAGGTCACCCTGTATAGGCTTACACTTCATTGTCTGCATAAAGCACACAATGTACTGCATGTAGTTACGTATATGTTATCTGGTGCATACATTGTGTTCATTTTAATACTACTACAAATAATAATTATAATACATACATACAATTTCTATAGCTCCGTTCTCCACTTTGATTGAATGCTCAAGGCGCTTTACATCAAAGCAAAAAGACTGAAGATACAAGTACATCACCGTAATAGAAGAAGATGAAGAAGCAGAAGAAAACTAGAAATGTCGCTATGGCGACTGATGCCTCCGCCATAATGCATGATTCTCCCAATAGGCGTATAGTACAATGTCTTTACAATGTGTGATCCATGACAGTTTCACATAACTCTGCCCCCCCAAGGAAAAACGCAGTATCTACATCCAGCTCCATTTCTAAACAACCGAGATATTCACCATTTTATATTTTTGCCAAAGCCCCTGGAAAATATGCTCTTTTGAAAAATTCCTTCATTGTGGAATTTTAGTCTATCTAGCTACCAATTTTCCTGGAAAATATCATTTTGTGTTTTTGTTTTGTTTTTCAGTTATTGATGAAAATGTAGATACTTTGGGGAAACCCCACGCAATTGACTGATTTCCCCAAGGAAAAACGCAGTATCTACAATGGAACGAATTTCCCCAAGGAAAAACGCAGTATCTACAGCGGAATGACTAGGATTAATCTTCTGCCATAATTATGTATGCATGTATACATCATTGTTCCTGGGGCCCTGAGGGATGCATCCTCCACCCCCCCCCCCATTTATGCCCTAATTACAGAACAGGCTTCATAAGATTATTAAATAACAGATCGTTCTTGGAACGTTTTGCTTAAAAGTGTATCCCAGACCGATCTTGCTGTAGGCCTAACGTTATGTCGATACGTGTTTAATATGAAGCTTGCCAGGGCTGTAATGTGATGCTACATGGCCTAGCCGCTAACTAGCATCTAGAATACTAGATCTAGATCTGTACAGTCTAGGTTACAGTCTGTCTAGACCAAAATAAATCTAAATCGGATGTCTGGACCTAGATCGATCTAGACTAGGTCTAGTTTTTATATCGTTTATTCTAGGCTGGCTACGTAGCAGGCTACACGAGTCTACTGCCTCAGGCTATACATGCACGATGCTCACAGAAAAAACAAAAATAGCCTAACGTTAGAACTGCAGAAGGTTTAAGCCCTACACGAGCCAGGACTCTTTGATTAGAAAAAAAAAATACATCTAGAACCGGTCTAGAATGAAGTGACATCCGCTCTCTAGGCCTATTCCTTCTGGATTGAACCTAAGTTTAACGTCATGTAAATTTGTAATGTAACTTTTTTTTAGTTGTAAGTTAGAATCTATGTAGCATGCAGCATGGGATCATGCATGCATTTTACGCAACCCAGTCTCACTAGGGTCTAGACACTGTCTAGATCCGATAAGAATTAAAATACAACTTATTCTTAACTGTCTCTATTTTGTCCATTTACCGTGGGTACCTATTTTTCACATGGACCCTAATCTATTGTCAACTATGTAATTTTAAGACAGTATGGTATGGAGTAGATAATTGAACATTGACACTTCACTAGACTTAGGTCTAGGATTCTAAAAAGTGGTTAAGTTTTAGACTTCTTACTACAGGCCTGCCCTAGAGTAGGCCTATTCAAGTCCTACACTAGATCTTTCTTTAGGCTTTCGGAATACAGACCCTGAAAGTTCTGATTAACGTTAAGTCTAACATTAGAAAAGAGACGCAAGACTCAAACGTTACTGTCTAGACAAGTCTAAAATAGGCCTAGGCCTACTTAGACTTAGATCTAAGGGAGGGTGTAACAATCATGTTACATAACCTGACGTTTATCCGATACAACACAAATAGATCTAGATCTATTGCCTTTCGACGAAACTTTCGGATTCGGAGCCTGAGGAATTTTGACAAGGGTCTAGGCATAACAAAGTTACTTCACAACAAGTTAATATTGAAATAGTACGGATAATGTTCATCATTGAGGTAGAATATGAAAGAATAAAGCTGATCGTTTATCACACGAAGCGAAGTAAACACAAATGTATGCATTTGTGTTTAGGATACCTAGGGCCTACCTCGCTTCGTGTGACAAACATGCATTTGTGTTTACTTCGCTTCGTGTGACAAACAATCAGCTTTATTCTTTCAATATTGAAATAGTTTTGAATAACTTACTCATTATCTGCAGATAAATTTTTCTTGAGGGCTAGGCTCACGAGTAATTTTCCCCACGACAGCATTTTGTTTTATTCCAAGTACACACTCCCACTGTATGCTGACTAGCCGGGCCCTGTGCTGACTGTACTGCTGCACAGCAGCAGCTAGCTGCAAGCTGTCAGTGTTGTGTTGTATTGTTTAATGTGCACTCGGTTAGTCTTAATCACACACTGTGTTTTATATTAGGATCACGATCTCATCAAAATATTTACTAATCAGTATTGTTTCGGTTAGATATTTTGAACATTATGTCTTATTATTGAGTAAGTATATCTAAAGAAAGTAATTTACGTTCAAATTACAGAATAACCGGCAAAGTATTCACATATATAAATAACAGTGTCTGGTAATTAAGACTAGCTTTGTAGATACTGCGTTTTTCCTTGGGGAAATATTCATCATGTAGATACTGCGTTTTTCCTTGGGGAAAGTGCAAGTTAAGTGTAGATACTGCGTTTGGCAGTTACGGAAAAGTGGCTTTCTAAACATTTTTTCAAAAATCTGAATATGTCATATGAAGAAGGATTGCCCACTGACTATATTTATGCAAAAAAGTGAAAATCGCCAAAAATGTTAGATACTGCGTTTTTCCTTGGGGGGGCAGAACTGGCAAAATAATGAAATGACTGGTTTGTCAGAAATGTCTTGAACTGGGTTTGCTATAATTTTCTAAGAGTGCAGGTACACATATTTGGGGAATTTTGGGAAAGTTTATGCAATGAGTAATTTCCAAGGTACGAAGAAAGAGTGTGATGACGGTACAAAAGAGATTTTTTTTTTTTTTTTTGGGGGGGGGCATTGAAACCTGGCCTTTGACCCTTAACCTTTGACCTTCTGGCTGGAAATTTCCCAGAGAATCTCCATTAGGTAATGCATGTATTAAGTTTTGAAACTAATGATGCAAGCATTGCATATACTAGTATATGAGGGAAGTAGTAAAATTTTGAGGAGTTGACCTTGACCTTTGACCCCTGACTATTGACCCATGACCCCTAAATTCCCTAGATAATCCCTGCCAGACAGTACATGCATATGTACCAAGTTCCACGAAGATACATTGAAGCATTTGAGAGAAAAGTAATATTGCAACATTTTCACCTAACCTTTGACCTTTTGACCTTTGACCTTATGACATGAAACTCTCTCTGGAGAATCTTTACACAGTAGTACATGTCCACACCAAGTTTCAAGAAAATACCTTTGGGCATTGCATACATATGGGGGAAATTGCAACATTTGTAGCATTTGACCTTGACCTTTTGACCTTTGACCTCTTGCCAATGTCACTAAAATCTACTCAACTAATTGTCCCATCATACATCATCCTTGGACCAAGTTTGGTGAAAGCTGCTTCATCCAGTTTTGAGTTATCACGTAAACAGATAAATTTCAGGATTTGACCTTGATCTTTGACCTTTGACCTCTGTCCGATTTCACTGAAAAACTAATCAAGTAATTGTCCCATCATACATCATCCTCCAACAAAGTTTGGTGAAATTTGCTCCATCCAGTCTTGAGTTATCGCGTAAACGGATACAATTTCATGATTTGACCTTCACCTTTGACCTTTGACCTTCAGCCGATTTCACCCAAAATCTAATCAAATAATTGCCCCATCATACTTCACACTTGGACCAAGTTTGGTAAAATTCCAGTAAATATTACTCAAGTTATTGCGTAAACGAAAGCGGACGGACGTACGTACGGACGTACGGACGTACGGACGTACGGACGGACGGACGGACAACCCGAAAACATAATGCCTCCGGCACCACTTCGTGGCGGAGGCATAAAAAAAAAAGACATGAAAGTCTGTCTTCAAAAGGCACTGGTCTTCAAAATGCACTGCTAAACAAATAGGATTTTAAATTACTCCTGAAAGATGTTATGGAGCTTGAGTTTTTCAGCTCATGAGGAAGTGAATTCCACAGTGTTGCTCGTTCCCCCCAAGATTTCCTAGAAAATGGAATACGTAAGAGACCTGAAGTTGAGGATCGAAGAGTTCATGAAGGTTGGTATCGACGAAACAAACAAACATTGTAATCAGGAACTGTTCCCTCAACAACGTGATAAACCAAAAGAAGTATCTTAAACCGAATACTCTCCTGTACAGGCAACCAATGAAGACTCTTCAGGATAGGGGTGATATGACTGCGTTTACTTGACAAGGAAACAATACGTGCAGTGGTGTTTTGTAGCTTTTGTAATTGGGCAATTTGTGAGTTTGGTAGATTGAAAAACAAACCATTACCGAAATCAAGAAGAAATAAGTGCATGAACAAGTTTTTCCTTGGCAGAGGGAGTCAAATACTTGCAAATAAAACCAATATTGCGCAATTGGTAACAGACTGATTTAGAAATGTTGGTGATTTGATCAGTCATAGCCATGTTTCTTCTTCAATGATGTCTTCAGTATCATCATATTTGGATATCATGATTATGGTTATCATCGTCGTTTGTTTCAGAGCACATCTGTACCATGGTGGGGAGAGCTGGTTGAGTGACTTCAGTCATCCACATTATCAGGCTGGTATCAAGGCTACAAAGCGAGGTAAGATGACCCTTTTTCCAGTGCCGTATATAAAGAGAATCTCGACAACTGCTATTAAAAGTTCACCTTCTTTTGTTTTATGTCGGTTTGTAGATTAATTCATTATTCGCTGTCTTGTGCATTTTCTGCGCCTCCATTTCCATCCCCATCTTTAGTTAAGTTGTATTAAGCATATGTACATATATTTAAAACTTCCTCTGCTATCTTTTAAAGCATTGGCTATTGTTGGAACACACAATGATCCATGGTGTAAACCACGGACAAAGACCATGGGGCGCCAAGTGTTGCATGGAATAGTTCGTTACGAAATCAGTCATCTCGTTACAAAGTAATCATTTCGTTTACGAAATGACTGATTTCATAACAAAATATTCCGTGTGGCACTTGGCGCCCCTGGTCTTTGTCCATGGTTTAAACCATAGACAAGAATGTACCACCTTTGTGAATTTGGGCCATATTGTCTGCACTGCAAATGTTGTTACCTGCTCTCTTTTCACAGTTCACGGAGTTGAGCCTGACATGACAAGAGAGGGTGGTAGCATCCCTGTCACATTGACCCTCCAGAGGGCCACGGGGAAGAATGTGATGCTCCTTCCGGTGGGCGGAGCTGACGATGGGGCACACTCCCAGAACGAGAAATTCAATCTCTCGAACTATTTGCAAGGAGTAAGTAGAGCCACATTGACAGTGGTAGAACACTGCAAAGTTTAAAGGTCCTGTACACCTTTGGGAGCAGTGATTTTAAAAATGTTCAAGATATCACATTTGATGCATATGAGTAGGTCTGTTGTATCACAAAACATCCCACCATATAATTTTTTTTTTTTTTTTGCAATAAAGCCTACCATATAAAGAGATATCAGTATTTTTCTCATTAAACCGTAACTGTAGACGGTTTGTTCGTCCATCCACACAAGCGGCCAAACTTCTCAAAATTTCAGTTCTAAAATTAAAAGTGTTGTGATGTAGCATGAGATGTAGGTGTCCTGTTACATCCACAGCATCTCTTAAAGTAGACATTCAAAGAGATCATTAAATTCTGCAAGTTAGGCATCAGTAGAAAGCTCAGAAGACATAGAAGGCAATGGAATTTTGTTACCTCGCTTTCGCGTTGCTAGAAAGAAGTAAACGCTCACGAAAAACTGCGGTTTTCTGGAGCCTGATAAGGGCCAATTCGTCAGGAAAGATGCCCGTTTCGCCTGACGTCACGCACTGGATTTGCGGACTCTGCCCGGTGAATGTGTGTACAATGTTAACGGAGGTACAACCTGATTCTTTTGCATTTTATTTCCTTATGTAAAAGTCGAATTGAACGAAATATAACTTTTCATGGTTTAATAGTAATGAAGAAACATTTCTCTCTCGATTTTTTGTAATTCTTACAGATATTTTTGTCAATATTCAGGAATTCAAGCTACTTAGGTAATCTTATTTTTCTTACGTTTGTAATGTTAGCACGTTCAAGTTTCGCTGGTCACATGAAGCGTTTAATTGGAAATCATGAGGATGCCCATGACAGGATTGATAATCTAAGACATGGTGATGTTGACAATAACAAGCAGACTTACGAAAAATGGCGAAATATCAAAATAGGAGAGATTTTAAAACGAGGATCGAGATAACAACTTGTGCAGCCCAGTCTCGTAGCTCGCGATTGCTCGCATGCAGTATGTACTTGTATTAATCCGCGGTGAAGTGGCTCTACTGCTCCGATCCGCATTGGTAGCCGCTCGCCGCACCACCATCCTCACTGCCTGCGTGCCTGGCCTGTTACGTGATTAGCCAAGTCATGGAAGTACTTTCATTGGCGTAGGAACAATATGCATAACCACGTGTGTTTGTTTACGTTCGCGCCCGATACGATCACAGAACTCTTATAAGAGTTCTGTGGATACGTTGTACTGTAATACTGTACGACTACACGAGATTCTAACCAGGGAGGTGGGAAGAGAAGGAGTGGAATCTTCGACATCGACAAGGTTTGGTGTTTTCGCAAGTAATTACATCACTGCTTCACCAGTGTGCACACGCTCGTAAAACTTCCGTAAATGACATCTGCTATGATAGCTATCACGCCATTGCGCCTGACTAGTTGCTGACCTCAAACCGGTCAGACCAAGGAGGTACAATACTAGGCTAGCAAGGTCTAATAGCAGGGCGGACATAAGCACTTCCCGATTGCTCGGGCAAGTGAAAATCAAAGTCGTACAAGTGTTCTGAACAAGGAGAAAAATGCGTGCCCGAATCGGGCAGGCAAATAATTTTGAAGCCACCTTCTTTCTCCACATTTTCCCTTCAACAAACCCATGAAATCATGCACACACAAGCCCAAAACTAACAACTGTCATAGCGATGTCACGATTTCAACAACTGTCGAACACTGACTTACTTGAAGAAGCCTGGGTATTGCATTGCGATGCCACATCAACGCTCATCGATATCGAACAAAGTTTTTATTCCAATACGATGTACTATTAGCCTATTTTGGCAGTAGAAAATAGCGGTAGCAGAAAAAACTGCCATTTTCTGCTCGCCGTTAGCTGCCTACAGGTGAGTCGGGTAGTCACTGGTTGTGCGTGCTCCATGTGGATACCGAGCACAGTGCACGCGCAGTCAAAAGTGAACACCAAGTTTACCAAGTAACAATAAAAATTCCACGACGGCAAGGTGCCTGACTTGGGGAAGGGGGGGGGGGTAGAGGGGAGAGAGACCATTTGACAAAAAAGAAACCGCGCGTACTGGCGCATTCTTGGCGGTCATGAACAGTCTGGGGCCTGGAGGAATGAACAGGGAAAATGTTTGACAAGTCGAAGACCCAGCCAGGATTACAAACGTAATGATTCTTTATTTCTCTCATTTAATTTGCCTAAAATAGGGCTATCTCTCCCTCTCTCTCTCTCTTTCTCTTTCTCTCTATTTCCTTTTCTATTTCTTGTAAGAATTGTTTGTACTTACCGATAAAGAAAAATGAAATAAATAAACAGTGTTAAACTTGAAATGCCTTATTTTCCTGCTTTAAAATACTTCTCCATTTTGTACATTATTTCTATTCTGAGTTATGAAAAAAAGAGAAAACATGTTGCTGATTGTTACTCTAAAAGTTGTTTATTCCAAAGGTTCGCTAATCTAAAACTTAAATAAGAAATTTAATCTGGGAACAAATTCAATTCATTTTCAGATTAACAAGCCTTTTCCCCATTTTTACATTAACCAAACTTCAGAATAATGCTGCAAATGTTTGGATTAACAAACCCTCATATTTTTGGAAGAAAAACATTGGCACAGGGATTTTGCGTGTTTCAGATTTGGAATAACGAATTATAGAATACGTACAAATGTATCTCATGTCTTCTTCTTTTTTATTATAATAAGAATAATGAATACCGGACAAACAAAAAATCAAAGATGTCAAACTACGACATAAACTTATGAGAGAGAGAGAGAGAGAGAGAGGGGGGGGGGGGAAGAAAGGTTACTGGTCGTTACTTTAAAAAAATCGTCACTCCCAAGGGTTCAATTATCCAAAAACTGAAACAAAGGGTTCTTAAATCGAAAAGAGAAAAAGATGAAAATTAAGTTTCGTTATTTCGAAGTCCTGTTCACTCAAAAACATTCCATATTCTGAATGTTCGTTTATCCAAAAAACGAAATAAGTATAAATTTCTTGCCGCGTAATTCAATTTCAGATAAACGAACTTTTCGAACCACAAATCAAATTAAACAAACCATAATTAAATTTGTCGGATTAACAAACATCCGCACATGCAATATGCGTGTTTCGAAATAACTACCATCGGGATAGTGAATCTTATTCTTTTTCGGAATAACGAGCACCACGCAAAGAGACGCGATGCCAAACTAAAATTCAAACCTCTTTTTTCTCCTTTTTTTACCACCCGTCTATACACGTTTTCTGAACATTTCCTTATGCCCGACTAAAAAAATAATATTTGCACGTTACTGTGAAAGTTCGTTTATCCGAAAATGAAACAAGCTAGCTCGAGAGTTGATACTCTGAAGGTTTGCTAATTCGACAATGAAAAAAGAAAAAAAAATGTTAATCTGAACGTAAGATTAGCTTTGATTTTCTTATGGTTCGTCAATAATAATAATGATAACAATAAAGAGGTTTTGTAATTCCTTTTTTAGATTCATGTCCGGATAAACGCAGCTATGGAATCACAAACATTCTTGCATGTTTTTGTTTGTTTGTTTGTTTGTGTGTTTTTTTTTGGGGGGGGGGGGGGGCGAATCATATTTCATTGTTACACTTGCGATCATCTACATTCATTAGACAGGGCTCGACACTAACTGTGGCTCGGTGGCCCAGGGCCACCAAAAAACGCACGTCGGGCCGACAATATTTCAGAAATGAAGATTTTGGTGACCCGATCGGGCCACCAAAAAAGTCGGATGTTTGCTTTTACTGTTGGAAATGAACAGCGGTAACAATCGGCTCCGTAAGATGCTAAAATAATTGGAAATGAATATCGGTAAGATTCAGCTCCTTACGATGCAAAAATTAATGTCAGTTATTTGATTTTGCGTTCGGAAATGAATAAGGATAACATTCGGCTCAGGAAGATGCTAAAAGTAAATGCCGAATGATCCCTTGTAACGTTCGGAAATGAATAACAATGATATTCAACTCCGTACGATGATTAGATAAATGTCGGATGTTTGTGTTTACTTTCGAAAGCAAAGAGCAATAACATTCGGCTCCGGAAGATGCTAAAATAAATGTCAGATGATTGTTTTTACGTTTGGAAGTGAATAGCAGTAATATTCTGCTCCATACCATGCTAAAATAACTGTCGGATGTTTTTAAGATTTCGAAATGAATAACAGTAATGTTTAGCTGCGTTCGATGGTAAAATAGTTATTAATGTTTGATGTTTGCTTTGACGTTTGGAAATGAATAACCATAGTATTCAACTCCGTACGATGATAAAATAAATGCCGGATGATTGCTTTTACATTCGAAAGTAAATAGCAATAATATCAGCTCCGGAAGATGCTAAAATAAATGTCGAATGATCCCTTTGACGTTCGAAAATGAATAACAATAATTTTCAACTCCATACGATGATTAAATAAATGTTGGATGTTTGCTTTAACTTTCGAAAGTAAATAGGAATAACATTCGGCTCCAGAGGATGCCAAAATAAATGTCAGATGATTGCTTTTACGTTTGGAAGTGAATAGCAGCAACATTCTGCTCCATAATTATGCTAAAATAAATGTCGGATATTTGCTATAACATTTCGAAATGAATAACAGTAACATTCAGCTGCGTTTGATGGTAAAGTAAATGTCTGATGTCTGCCTTGACGTTAAAAAAAAAATGAAAAACAGTATAACATACGGCTCAGTACGATTTAGAGTCTCGACGATCAGTATGTACGATGAATGACGGCGGCGGTTTAGACAAAAATGTGGAAAAAGAAGTACTTCCTCACGGCTCATTCTTCCACCTCTGTAAGTAGCAATTCGCTTCGTAGAACAGCACACGAAATACACAGATTACGTGTGGCGAACATTACTCGTACAGTATTGAGTTTATGTTCATCCATTATTATTACAAACAAAAACATGCATAGAGAGCGAGTGATCAGCTGCAGGAGTCTTGCGTCGAACGTCGAGGGGGCATGGAGCTGGCGCACATGTTCGAAGTACGTACAATAGTAAATGTTCCCATATACACACGTGATTACGCACAGCTCTCACTAGACCGAGGAAGAAATCAGAGCACGAACACTAATATATTCACACACACGCAAACACACACAACGCAGTGCGAACCACACACCAGCACAGTGCATGAACAGCCGATGCGGACCAGCTGAGAGCGAGACGTACCATCCAGCTTGCTGTGACCGGATCTACTTTTTGAAGGCACGGAACCGAAATGCGGACAAAAACGTCTGAAAGAAATCTCTTTTATGCGCCGCTAGCATTCACAAATTTCATACTTTATGAGGATGAAATGTAAGGAAAAACTGTGAACTACAAGGACACATGCAAGAAAACTGCTAATAAACTAAATAATTGGACTTGCTAGGCTCCTAAACACAACACTGAAAACAATTCACGGTAGTAGTCTATGGAGCGAACGTGTACTTTCAGAGTTAGAATCCAGTGCGTGACGTCATCGGGAAGGGGTATCGGCAGACCGTTCATCGGGGCATTTCGGGTTCACTTTTTCGTCCGATTTCAATAATTAATAAAAAATAGTTGGGATTGTTCTTTTCTTTCGATATTTTGTGTACACCTAGGACAGATGTTCAAATTCAATATTTTCTTGTCAAATTTGTGTTTCGTGCTCTTTGAATTTCTACTTTAATGCCTCCGCCATGAAGTGTTGCCAGAGGCATTATGTTTTGGGATTGTCCATCCAGCTGTCCATAACCAATTTTGTGGACAATGTGTACATACATATTTATAATCACTGTTTGAGGTATCCAAATAAAACTTGGCATATGTATGTATGAGTGGCCAAGGCTGTGCCTATCAACTTTTGGGCACTCCCGCTAAAGGTCAAAGGTGATAGGTCAAGGTCAAATATTATAATTTCACCATTTTGCCCTCATATGTCTACAATGCCTGAAGCATTTTCATGAAACGTAAATATGTATTACAAGGTAAACATTCTTTAAATGAAGTTTTAGGCCATGTTGTTAAAGGCCAAAGGTCAAGTGAAAATGCACATATTTAAAAATGCATAGATTTCACTTATTTCTCAATATCTTGGAATTTGCTCTAGGTGTCTGGGTAACTTGGTACATATACATATACATATGCTGCCTACCAATGATCCTATTGGAAGGCTTTCTGTCACAAAGTCAAAGGTCAAGGGTCAAAGGTCAGGTTAAAGTGCAAAAGTTCTTCTACTAAATGAGGAAATTATACAAACTATTTTCTCCATACAGGGATGTACCTTAGAAACGACTTAACTGTATTCACATAATAAAATTTGTATACTGGACAATGATTATGTGGGGAAAGATTTGGGCCATAGGGTTAAAAGTCCAGAGAAAATGCTGAAATGTCACTGTTTTTGTCTATGTTTTGAAAATGTATTTGAAAAATTTTGTCATGAAATTTGGTGTAAAAAAATGCAGATTGTGATTATTTGCCAACCATGTGAAACCATTATCTCACATTTTCAAGATATTCTATAGAACTTTTGAAAGAATAATGCAAATCAATGTAGGCTTACCAGTTGCTATAGCAACATGTCTAGTTGTGAATATTGTTTAAATGCATCTCTGAATAATTTGGCAGTTTTCTTCAAAAGCTTCCTGGTACCAAGTGAAGTCATGTAAAATGACACAATTCTCGGTGTTTCCAATACCGAGATGCAAATCAACTGCGTTATTATGGGATCAGAAACTCCAACCCGAAGCACCTTCTGATCTGGAGATTCTCCCGCCTGAAACCCCTAGCAAACGGGAGACTCCAAGTTGATGTGCGCGAAGTTCCTTGTGGCCGGGGTCCAGGCTGTATAGGGTTCTAGATGCTCTCTTGTGCTATTTAATGCTTATTTTTCAACATACGATGGCAATAAGTAAGAAATCCTTTCCAACGGGAGACATAGAGCCAGGGCGGGAGAAATTAAATCTCAAGCGGGAGAACGGGAGATTTTGCAAAAATGGGCTTTCGGTGGGAGATCTCCCGTCGAAAGCGGGAGAGTTGGAGTCTCTGTGGGATAGTGTGTGGGACAAACTTGCCCTGGTTTTGGCTGCATACATACTCATGTCACCTTCTGTCTTTATCCTGGGGTATTTTTTGATGAAGATCTCTTCACTTTCCTTTATGTGACCAGCACAGTGAAGCCTTACAGCCAGGAGGTTTTATACATGGAGTAACAATAGTTTTATTCCCTTTGATCTAATGTTTGATGCCGCCACTAAGAAATATAAGAAGTATGTGCTAAACTGGAGCTGCCTCACAGATAGGAAGACAATTGACTAGTGTCTCATTGCACAATCACCAGCCACTTTCAAAGGAAAGAATTGTCTTTGTGATGGTAGTTACTTTTCGCTACCCCTCCTCTAATAAAGGGTAGGTGGTACAGACACGAGGATGCGCGAACAGAAATTGAGCAAAAAATGCTGAAATAAAGCTGAAAATTACTCGACTGGGCATATGCAGGCACTAATCTGATATATCTGTCAATAAAGAATTATACTTGAAGATTATTCCATATTACTTTTAATTGGGGAAATTAAGCCGAAAAGTGATAAAACCAGCTTTCCAGGATGGTACAGTTTTAATAAACATTTTCACATGATACAGCTCTGATTTACACTGTTGTGCAAATTTCTGGACGGAATTGACTTTTGTTTTACATGCTTTATCATTAACCCTATTCTAACTGGGCTATTTGAGACCAAGTTTTTACTGGGGGGGGGTCAATTTGACCCCCCCTTCAGATCTCGGCCGCCGATCGCGCGATCGCCGCAAAATTTTGCCTGTACATAGAGCCGGATGTCAACTACAAGATTATATGGTCATACAATAGAAAAAGTTTGATTTTATATTTTTTAATAAATTAATTATGCAAATTAACGCATGAAATCATATTTTCACCTATAACTCCATTAAAAAGATTGAAGGATTGCTAAATTTTTGTGTCAGAGTTCCTCAAGACATATCAAACAATTTTCTTATAAAAAAATAGCGCAATCAAAGTCAGTTTCTTTTGTTTTGTATTGTTTTGTTAATTTCTTATGTATTTTATTGTTTTTTCGACCTTTTGTTTTCTATTGTTTTTTTGCCAAAATTTGTTGCAGGCACTTTTCCAAGCTGATCTACAATAGAATTGATTAATTTCAATGGTTAAAAGTTGAAATAATCCAATTCATATCAATTAAACAAAAAAACACAATTTGCATTGGATTTGCACACAAAATCATGAATTTGAGCTGTTTTTGGGTTGACATGCATATGCAAAACATTGCGTAACTTCAGAACGGTGTACCCGGACGTCGCAAATTTGGTCTCAAAATATGCGGGAGACTTCAATGAAAAAAGTCACAAAACGCCGCGGCAAAATCTTTGCGCGTTGCGGAATGGTGGCGCGAAATGTCGAGGGGGGGGTCAATTTGACCCCCCCCCAGTTAGAATAGGGTTAAGAGAAATTTCATTTCATTTAATGAATAAATAGGCAAAATATGGCCAACATTATGATTACGTTCAAAATAAATCTTCAGATTGCTCAGCAAGACGGCGGCATCGAACATCGATTATCAAAGGCACAAGTGCACCAGTGGAATTCTTGTGTACATCAATAGAAATCTGACAACTGTATGGATAATTTCAGCCAGTTAGAACTCTATGTATAAAACCTCCCTGCTTACAGTAGTGAACCATGACTCCAGTGACCACAAATCAGTAAAATTTAGAAACTTGCAGCTCTTTCAAAGCTGAATTATAGCCAAGAAAAAAAAGGGGTAACAAGGGATGAAGCAGACAAATAACTCCATGAATTGTATGGGCACTATGACGCGCGCGAGACAACTGGAAGCATCAATGGCACTGAGCAATTATGTAGCTGTTGTACAGTTCTTGTATGATAGATTAAAGGGGACCTCCGGATGATTTTCAAACTTTTACATTTGAACAACTATAAATTAGTTAAACTGAGTACGGAGTTTCAGAATTTACACTGATTGGGATGAGGAATGAGAGTGTTTTCAAAATTCATAACAAATTGCAATGAGCAAGGATGATGACATGGCAGCTTCACCATAAGAATGTACGAGTTGAAGCTCAAGGAAGCAGAACAAAAGAAGAAGGCATGCATAGAGTCTTCACAGGTGAACTTGTCGAGCAAGCAGCATTGTAATGGAATTATACTGCTACATTTCTGAAATATGTGAGGCTCTGATGTCATCAACACTGTTCAGTGTAATTTGTTTAAGATTTTCAGTTTATTGGTTTCTCTGCTCAAGGACCACAATAAATTCCACGAATCTATACATGTAGCTGTCGATTTATGTATTACATGATGTGAAATTATGAAAATCGTCTGGAATGCCCCTTTAATTTCACGTTTTATGCTCCAATGTTATGCACTGGCCTTTTATACAGTATTAAAAGTGTCTGTGTTTGAGAGGCCAGCTTTTCTTCTAATTTTTGTCTCATCCCATTTCGCAGACCAAGCTTCTGGGAGCCTACTTTGAAGAGGTTGCCAAACTGGACTGAGCAAGAAGAGGTCACCACTTGAAAGAGAGATGCATAGAGTCTAAAGCTGCCAGATGTTTGGTAGATGAGATTATTCTCACACTTTGTTTAACACGTTGTGTTTTTCTAAACTTTTCTGAAGGAATAAGGAAAGACACATATGAGTTTAGTAGAACATTTGCTTTCCAGAAAGACTACTCAATTTCTTTGTTTCATGAGAAGCTATAAATTTTGTGAACCATCACTCATTGTATCACTTTTGACAGAAATGATTGATTATCTGAATTTGCTACAAAGCAATTTGTTATGTCAAGTGTTTGGCTATGTAAATCAATCCACAAGACTGTGCAAACTCCCAGACCCAGAACCAGATTAAAAGCAGATACTTTGATATACCTTTCAGTAACTGTTGCATTCCAAATTTAAGGGCTTCTGATAGGTCAATTTCTTTATAGAGCACTTGACATTGTGTGGTTAACAATCAATGATAAGATTTTGTTACAATGCCCCTGTGGAAATTCTGATGTAAAATTCATACATTTGTCTTGTAACAAGACCACCATCTGTTGTTATGCAAATAATTTGTTCTATTCAAATCAATGCTGTACAATGTTCACTTTGGTTACTAGTCAGTAATATGATCCTTCTTTCGCCGCGCCCTGCTACTCCAAACATGTTTGTTCAAAAGGTGTATGCAGATGTTTGTATAACAAACAAGGATGCATTGGGTTTCAAGTTTTATGGAGGCAAAATCTTAGATAGTGAACTTGGGATTCGTGAAACAGGTGAACTTATGTAGTACAGGCGACTGTCGGGAAAATGGAGTTCTCAGGAGGAATAGTCTTCTCTCGATATAATGAAATTTTGTCAAAACTGCAGGAAACATTATTCCTTATAATTCTAGAACCGGAATTTTTACTTGGATGTAACGAAATTCTTGATAACACTGAAGGGAATTTTGTACCATAGACTTAAATGATAATACTTTTAGGGCCTGAATTTTTACTCCACTTTCAAATATTTTTGTTAAAACCCATTGTATCACTTGTCAAAAATGTCAGCCATTCATTCTTTCAATTAACCCTTTTAAACTCACTTTCTCAAAATATGATTGACATTTAGGACAAAATGTTTTTCAAGTGGTAATGACAGGGGTACGTGTGCTTCCCCAGTAGCCGCATTCACTCACAAAAGAGTTCACACACGCTATGCAGGACAAATAATCACAGTTTAAAAGTGAAAAGCGAGCAAAGCAACAATGACTCGAACATGGCTCTGGGCATCCGAATGTGCAGATCTAATGTAGCCAGTTGAATCATGAGATCAAAAAAATTAATTTTCTTTTCACCTACCATTTTCACACACTGCTCATGGCAAATTTTTGCAATGTTAGGAAAAAAAATCAAGCAGGATGGATTTTTGCATTGTGATGAGAATGTGATTTACCTGATTTTTTGTATGTGTTCAACAAGTGAAACCTGCGGTCCTAGCAGGGGTCAGGAGTTTTCCGTGCAACATTATTATTTAGTTTATCAGAGTGAAAGATACAGGCATTGGAGCTGGACTGTTTAGATTTTATTTTCATGCCATTTCATTATGGTTTATAATCTCTTGTACTAAACGAATGGATTGTTCATCTCAGTCTGTTATACAAAATGCAAACATCTGACTACAAAGAAGAAGAAGGAGAAATGCTGACGAAATTCAACTTTCAAAGGGGCTGCAAGTCCATCTATCATCAGGAATGTAAAAATGTGTGCATAAAAGCTCACTTTTTTCTTCTTTATCCATTCAAATTGGTCAAAGACACTTTATTATCCTTTGGCATGATTATTTTGACATTTCCACAGCGAGATGCTCTGACTTGGGCAAATTTAGAGGAATATAAAGTACTTTTTGTAGCATTGTGCATTCTGAGACATGTTTGCCTTTGAGAAAAATAGAAAACTTTTTGAAACTAAAGCAACATATCTAAGATTATAATGGTAAAAGATAACTGCATGTGTTATCAGGGATATATGAATAAAAATTGTTCATTTGTTTTCTATTTCGATGTGTTCTGCAGACTTGATTGTGTTTTGCATGCTTGTTTGTTTGTCAGTTTGTTTGTTTGTTCATTTGTTTGGACTAACTTGTGGCCCAAGGCAAATACATGTACAGGTCCATGTATTTGGGCCAGTGAGATGTTAAATCCGATTTGGAAGTGTAACATTTCATAAGCACAACAGTTAAATGTTGATCAAAGTCATATAAAAATTATGAAAGTTACAAAATTGTGAAGTTGCACTAATTTTTGCACAAGATTTCTTGAATAGTTGTTTACATGTAGGACCTACATGAATGAGCTCACAATTTTCCATTCATAATTTATGAAAATAAACATTCATGAGGATTCAGTTCCTCAGCTGCAAAAGTGAAAAATGTGTCATTCCTCGCTGAATAACAGGGCTGTTTAAGGATATTTTTTGTTTTTTCTGGAATTTAGCAAAACTTTCCAATTTCTTATGAAATAAACTTCCTTGATTTTAATCTAATTCTGGGATTAAATTTTCACTGTTCTGCTTTAACAGTTTTGCTCTTTCTTATCAGACTAACTTTAAACAGGTCCAGAATTCCAATTTCATATAAATGCTTATAAGCAAGCTTTCACGGGATAAATGCATTGCCTAAGAGCATAAACGCTGCTCCTGCTGTGGTCACTTTCCGGTAGCCACAGTGGCTCCTCATCTTGACCATAGAATCTATTCAAATGACCAATGGTATTGGAATCCCAGCATTTTTTGTTGATTAACATATGTAGCAAAACGTCTGTATCTGATTCATTATCCCCAAAGAGGTGCTTGTGGCTTTATAAATGACTGCCATTAGTCCATGGGCCAGGCCAGATATTGGTACCATCTGAGGTGGCAAAACCTTTTTGGTGTCATTTTGTTTGTCGGGCATAGATATGCTTATCAAGCTATGATAGCATTTCCAAATCAGTAGCTTAGTCCTAATAAATGAATTTTTAATCCGTTTGGTTTTGCTGTTATATCCCTTTACTTCTGAATCGAAACTAATCGCTACAGAAAGAAGAGCACTGTCTTCTGTATGTCCACAGGTGTTCTGTTGTAAACGCGGTGCGCTTAGTCTTTATTCAAGGCAGCGAAGGGAATATCCAAGGGTTATGATGTCCACAGCGCTTAGTCTTTATTCAAGACGGCGAAGGGAATATCCAAAGCTAATGATACAGTGTATATCCCCTCATCTAAAAAGCAAAAAAAAAAAAAAAAAATTCCTAATGGATTTTGCCGTATTTTTCAATTATTCATCATTTTCCGGTGAAAACACTACGGTGAAAACGCTAATGCCATGCCACTGTCGCTTTATTTCCATCCAACAATGAAAGATAATGCAGAAACAATGTACCGGTACACTACAATACATTATGATAAATAATATTGTACATGAGCAGAGTGATATTTGTTTAAAACTGATGTATTTGTTGAAAGGGTGGTGTAAAAACAGTATAGATAATTCCTTTTATTAGGAACTTTAGATATGATAACATCCATGAGGAATTGCTGTTTTGTTTTGTTTTGTTTTTTAGATAAAGGGATATACACTGTATCATAGGTTTTGGATATTCCTTTCGCCGTCTTGAATAAAGACTAAACGCACCGCGTTTAGCAGTTAGTCTGGGCAGCATCACCCTTTGGATATTCCCTTCGCCGCCTTGAATAAATACTAAGCGCACCGCGTTTACAACAGAACACCTGTGGACATACCATGAGCTCCATGGACAATGGCATACAGAAGACCGTGCTCTTGTTCCTGTAGCGGTTAGCCTCGATTCAGAAGTGTAGGGATATAAAAACGAGACCAAATTGGTTAAAAATTCATTTATTAGGACTAAGCTACTCATTTGGAAGTGCTATCATAGCTTGATAAGCATATCTATGCCCAACAAACAAAATGCCACCAAAAAGGTATTGCCACCTGAGATGGTACCAATAACCAATTTTTCGCCTCTTGGCCCATGGACTACATTCTTCTTGAGCAGCATGGGCGGCGAATTGGCTCAGTCTGCGTCTGCCTCACGATCCCAAGGACCCGGGTTCAAACCTGAGTCTGGACTGAGCAATGTTGTGTGTAATCATACCGTCCCTTCTGGCAAGAGGCAAAACACTCTATCCCTCGGATAGGACATAAAATGGAGGTCCCATGTCTGAGAGAGTAACAACTCATGCACGCCAAAAAATCCCGCTTCATTCATTCATCGCAAAGAGCAGGGTGTTTGACCCGGTGAAGTGGTCCCACCTCACATCCAACTGGACCCCATGGAAGACCAGCTTAGTGTAGCTGAATATGGGCTATCCAGCCATCTCGATCGATCTTCAGACGGAAAATGAACAAACATGATTAACCAACCGTATGATTTTTTTCTGGTAAAAAATGACCGATGATATTGGAATCGCAGCATTTTTGGTTGATTCATATGTAGCAAAACGTCTGTATCTGAAACTTTATGAACCCAAAGAGGTGCTTATGGCTTATTCTTCTTGAGACGCAAGACTAGTCAACTCTGTAGTTTTTTCTCTGAAAAAGACCATAAGTTACGAGAGCAGCTGCTTATTACTCAGTAAATGTGTATTTTCATTTACCAGGCTCAATTCCCATGTGTTCTGAGTTATGTTTACGAGCGATGTTTATAGACAAAATAAAAAAAAAAAAAAAAAAAAACCACAACTACAACAACCCAAAACATACAGGTATAAGTATGCTTGAAAGTACAAACGTACTGGTAAATATGTCAAATTGTAATGATGAGAGAGAGAGAGAGAGAAAGAGAGAGAGAGAGAGAGATATAGGGAACAGTGTGTGGATTTTCCCTTATGAGTACAATTATGCGCGATGTTTGTAATAAATAGAGTGAAATTAAATTGTCTTCCGAAGTGGACACGGTAATTTGTACCACTGTCATGTGTAGGGATGAGAAACCTTGCAATTCCTAAACTTCCATTTGTTTTTCTGCCCGATTTTGCTGAAACTTACCATTCTGTTTGCTTTTACACCATTAGTGCGGATTGACACAGAAAAACCAATAACGTTATACATTGGACTCCCGTTACAACGAAGACGTCGGGGTCCGGCAATTTTCTTTCGTGTTATCGAAATTTGGTCATATAACCGAACACATAAACGGTGGAAAATACGTAAAGTAGATAACGTTGCGGCCCGAATTTTTTACTTCGTTGTAACCGGGATTGGTTATAACCGTGTTCGTTATAACGGGAGTGCACTGTACACACTTTCCGAAGTCCCTGACGCAGAGAGGGTAAACGTCAACATGACCTCTCGGAAATCTTTCCTCTTTATAAGAGCAATGTACAATACGAACGATCATGCAAACATTGAATTTTGAAGTTTGAATTGAGAAATTGAAATTTTGTCTGGTTTCTGTACACAACCAGTGGAAATTTGGAAAATTGACGTTATGACATCAGCTAACTGATTTGCATACTTTTATAACTGTTCGAGAATTGTTTTGCAAGTATTGGCGGAACTTCACAGTTTCACAACTTACATGCTTTCTGTCAGGTTTTGTTCATATTTTCAATTTTGGGCTTGTATACACTCTGCAGGCTAACTTTTCATTGGTCCGGAGTTGTCCTCTAAAAGAAAGCTTTACGTTTTTGTTTGCTTGTTTGTTTGTTTTTATTCGTTTTTTAGATATTTTGCTTTATAGTTAAAGAGCAAGCAATAAAAACAAATAAAAGCAAAATTCTACAACAATATTATCTGTAATTTCCTTTTTGTTTAAGTATTTTTTCTTTGGTGCGACTTTTGGCAATTCAGCAGACAAGAACAAATGTGACGTCATGACGGCAGCCATATTCTATATCATGTGTGCGCATACGCATATATGAAAATATGAAAATTATTATTTTGAAGTAGAGATTATAGTGGGTGCTATAGCCATATTCCTGTCTATAAGCACGGTGCTGCACGAAAAAACAAAGACAAATACAAAAATGTGCATGGATAAATAATAAAGCCGTAAAAGAGTAGTCCAAATCAATGGACATTAAACCAGAAGCATTCATGATAAAAATATAATGATAATTAATAACTTGATAGTAATGATTAAAAAAGAAAATATGCGTTTCGATTATATTCACGTCGCCACATAATACAGGTTTCTTCTTCATGCGGTATCAAAATGAAATCAGAGAAATATATACGTTCACCGCCTAATCACTATTTGATATGGAAAATATGCTATTCCAGGCCAATGTTATGTATGAATCTATGTAGAATTCTATCCTCGACATTACTCGCAAGATCGAAGAAAGAAAAAAAAAAGCATCATCCAGAGAGACTTCCCCAGGTAATTTATTCACTCCAATCAAAGCAGTAAGTTGAAATGAACGGCGAGCCGATGCTCTTCAACAGGCACAGGTAGAACAACAAACGCTCGGAGATCTGCTGTGATATCATTTTGTACCGGCAAGTGACGTTGTATTATAACAACTTAGTGCTGTCATTGCTTTCAGAAATTCTCGTCACTACAGTTACTGATGCCGAAAACTTCAAATATATCGATACTATCAAGCTATCACATAAAGATTTAATACTTTTGGTACTGGTACCTTAAGGATTGTGTTAATAATTACCCATTTGAACATTCATGTAAGTTATAGTGACAAGAATTGACTTCTGAATCTGAAAGGTTTGTGCTCTAGCTGGACCAGATAAGGGTAGCACTGATGTAGGACCTATCTATCTCTATACAATGAAGAGTAAACCGTTATTTGCTGTCGCTGTAACCACAAGATAATGGAACAAGAATGTTTTGAAGTAGCTACTATTAAGCCAATAGGTCTTTCCTGAAGTTAGGAATATGTAATCATTCTAAAGCATAAAAGATACTTGTATATAATTCATTCAATATACAGTGTACTCTATTATTGATCTACTTTGTCTACATTGCAGGACGTAGCACCATCAAGGTACTGGCTCTCTGAGAAGGGTAGGAGAAAAGTTGAAGAAGCAAGAGTGCAATTGAGATACTGAAGGCATTGATTAAGTTCGCGGCTGCCCTGTTAGGGTCGAGTTGCCTACAAACCTTTGACGGCGCACGATTTCATCAATCACTCTACCACTAAGAAGCTTGCACAAAGTGGATGAATTACGCGACGTTCGCTGAATGATCTTCCTTCTTAGAGTTGTCTCGTTTTGTAGACTGCATTGTTTATGCACAATCTGAAGCATGGATCGGAAATGGTCCAAGTCCGTTTGAAATCGAGGGCCATATTCCACTATTTTTCTCCACAAGGTGTTGTTAAAGTGCTTATAGAGAATGTTGTCCGCCATATTCCACTCTCTAATCTTTTTCCGTTGACTGAATGTTGCCACCGATCCAGAAGATCGTTCGTTTGATCTGACATATAATATATCAGAGAAGTTCCAATCCATGATGTGTTTCAAGAGCAACAAGGACTCATCCAAATATTCGGTGACTAGAACGAGATCAAGTTCCCTGTCCAAAGTGTCCATGATTTCGTGAATCACAGTTTTATCAGTATGAATCCTTTTATCGCTACTGAGATCGTACCACATGCCATTTTTTTTATACAACTTGTAGTATTTACAATGACCGCGCATTTGATTCCAGATTCTGCTGGCATTCTTTAGGAAATTTGCCATCTTGCTAGTCTCGTTGTTGCCCGGAATCCGGCTCCGATTTGGACAGTCGAAAAAGAAAAAGGCAGACTCGTTGCGCCACTGGGTCACGGAGAACTGAAATGAACTTAGCCTCTAATTTGTCTTATGTGATTCTTAATGAACTTCAGATTTGGAAGAAACCGAACGTGTGCCGTTAGGAGGTCGTAGTCGTGATACTGGTCGAAGTGTCCTATTTCTGTGCCTAACGGGGGAAGAATCTGCTTGTTGGACTTAGCAAGGTGTTGACGGAAATGTCCATGAACCCGATCTCCTTTGAAGAGAAGAAAGGAGAGATTGCGAGTGTACCCGAAACGCTCTATCACTTTAGCTACGGTTGTACTTCCTGTTTTATGAGTCTTGACGAAGACTAGCAATGTGTCTGGTACTCTAAGATATTGTCTGACTTTAGGGGGTGGGATTCCTACATACCTTTGGGAACTCCATATCTCTTGGAATGACCAGGATTTGTTTTGGGGAGTCGCACAAACGGTGCTGTATGTGACGCTTGATAGAACCTGCACGTACACGGACACCAAGAAGCTGATGATAATACAGAGGCCAGCTCCAAACTGGAAGAGGAATAATGCGATCAACAAAATGTCAAAACTTTGCATTTTCTTGTAATCAGTTTTGTACATGTTTTTATGCCTCCACCAAGAAATGTCGCTGGAGGCACTGTGTTTTCGGTACGTCCGTCCGTCCGAGATCAGTTTTATGAAAGGCGTAAATTAAGAGCCATTTGAGGCATGTAAATGAAACTTGGCATCTTAAAGGTGCATGGTCCCGGTGTTTTAGTCAAATGCGTACGCGGGGACACGGCGCAAGTTTCCTATAGAGACCTACGCTATCGACTCCTCTTTAGCGCTTACGTTTTGGCCCGCTTCCCCGAGTCCGAAGAATTCCGATTCACTGTAGCCAGCGGTCCGATCACAGTTCGGCTCATGATTCGGCTGAGGGGGGGATGACCGCGATGTCATAATAACAAGCACATATTATGATGGACGTACTCTGGCATTACTACAGACCGCGCGATGCGCAGAGAAGACAACGAAGGCAACACCTACGCTCTTTACTCTTGATGACAACTCAACTTCGGTAATCTTCGTATCAACGCTAACGGGGATCGGCAGTATCATCAACAGCGCCCTCTACAATACCGGGACTATGCACCTTGAATGAATTGACGACGCTGTTCCTATCAAACTTTGGGTGCACACGCTCAAGTTCAAAGTTAAATGGTCAAAGGTCAAAGTCACATCAAAATTTTCCATTGGCCTATCCCTCCTATCTCTCAATGTGTGATTGTATTTTCATGAAAGTGTGTACATGTATTACCAGATAAAGACTCCCTTGATAAAGCTCTTGGGACCAAGGAGTTAGGGTCAAAGGTCAAGTAAAAATACTTGGATTTCACATTTTGTCTATGTCATTGAAATGGCTCAAGTTATCTTCGTGAAGCTTAGTGCATAATACTAATTGACAATGATTCTCTCGGGAATTTTTGGGTTTGGGGGGTCAAAGTCCAAGCATTATAGGTCATGTTTTTCGGGATACAATTAATTAAACCAGGCAAGCAAATGTACATGCATCGATGCCAAATTATTCTGTGGGGAAAGGTTGGGACCATGGGATCAATTCAAGTGAAATTGTTGAAATGTCATATTCCCCCCCCCCCCCATTTTGACACTTTCTTAGAAAATCATTTTATCGTAAAAACCTGACTTTACCTGTGAGTGATGATTTGAAGAAAGTTGTGGACCATGGGGTCAAGGGGCAATGGTACAAGGGTAAGTGAAAATATCAATTCCCGAATACTTGCTTCCTGAAACAATCTAGCCATCCAAATAAAAAATACCAGTCGCTATTTCTAGTTTGAATGAACTTCTAGCAAGGGCGCCGGAAGCGGGGGGGGGGGGGCAGGGATGGCACTTGCCCCCCCCAAAAAACAAACAAACAAACAAACAAGATGTGGGGGGGGGGGCAAAACGAGTTTTTGCGCCCCCCCCCCAGTGCCCCCTGTAACAAATAATTAATCACTGATTTAAAGACCAAAATGAACAACAAAGGCATATTTCTTGTCTAAATGTTGTAATTTCATAATTGAAAAAGCAAACATTTTCGCCCCTAAAGGAGCGAAAATTATAATACACTGACAACATGCATTATTGTATATATTAACTTCAGAGTAAATTTAATGTATAGATGGTATAGCCTCGTGTCCTCGAGTGTGCCCGCTGAAACGTACCTTTAGTAAACCTTACATTTTTCATTTTCTTCTTTGCTTTCTAGCAGTATAAGAATATTTTTATGCCTCCGTCACGAAGTGGTGCCGGAGGCATTATGTTTTCGGGTTGTCCGTCCGTCCGTACGTCCGTACGTCCGTCCGCTTTCGTTTACGCGATAACTTGAGTAATCTTTACTGGAATTTTACCAAACTTGGTCCAAGTATGAAGTATGATGGGGCAATTATTTGATTAGATTTTGGGTGAAATCGGCCAAAGGTCAAAGGTCAAGGTCAAATCATGAAATTGTATCCGTTTACGCGATAACTCAAGACTGGATGGAGCAAATTTCACCAAACTTTGTTGGAGGATGATGTATGATGGGACAATTACTTGATTAGTTTTTCAGTGAAATCGGACAGAGGTCAAAGGTCAAAGATCAAGGTCAAATCCTAAAATTTATCTGTTTACGTGATAACTCAAAACTGGATGAAGCAGCTTTCACCAAACTTGGTCCAAGGATGATGTATGATGGGACAATTAGTTGAGTAGATTTTAGTGACATTGGCAAGAGGTCAAAGGTCAAAAGGTCAAGGTCAAATGCTACAAATGTTGCAATTTCCCCCATATCTATGCAATGCCCAAATGTATTTTCTTGAAAATTGGTGTGGACATGTACTACTGCGTAAAGATTCTCCAGAGAGAGTGTCATGTCATAAGGTCAAAGGTCAAAAGGTCAAAGGTTAGGTGAAAATGTTGCAATATCACTTTTCTTCCAAATGGTTCAATGTATCTTCGTGGAATTTGGTACATATGCATGTACTGTCTGGCAGGGATTATCTAGGGAATTTAGGGGTCATGGGTCAATAGTCAGGGGTCAAAGGTCAAGGTCAACTCCTCAAAATTTTACTATTTCCCTCATATACTAGTATATGCAATGCTTGTATAATTAGTTTCAAAACTTAATACATGCATTACCTAATGGAGATTCTCCGAGAAATTTCCAGCCAGAAGGTCAAAGGTTAAGGGTCAAAGGCCAGGTTTCAATGCCCCCCCCCCCCAAAAAAAAAAAAACCAAACAAAAACAAAACAAAACAAAAATTATAGCAAACCCAGTTCAAGACATTTCTGACAAACATGTCATTTCAATATTTTGCCAGTTATGTGAAACTGTCATGGATCACAAATTGTGAAGACATTGTACTATACGCCTATTGGGAGAATCATGCATTATGGCGGAGGCATCAGTCGCCATAGCGACATTTCTAGTTCATTGTTCGAATGATGCGATCACGTTTAATCTTTTAATGAGTACATTTCACATAAATTGCAAAGTGAAAGTGGCTCGCTCGTTCTGCCCGTACTTATAGTAAAATTAAAAGTTTTCATGTTATTATCATAGTAGTAGGGCAGATATGTAACAAAAATTGCTCACATCCGGCGGAAAGTGTGAAATTTTGCATATAGGGGTATTTTGGGGCGCTGATTTCAAAAATTGCCGGATCCAAGAGATCTGACCACGGGATTGGCCGCCATTTTGAATTCCAATATGGCCGCCATCACAAAACAAATTTAAAGATCCCTACCTTCGGTTCTGAATGACCTGTAGCACCAAAATTTGGTACACAAGAGCGTTTTGACATATGGAATTTGATGACAGATTAATTTGAAGTGTTTGACAAACATCAAATAGTCGCCATTTTGATTTCCAATATGGCCGCCTCGACGAAATGTTCAAAATCCCTATCTCGAGTTCTCAGTGGTGAGTGACGCTGAAATTACTTGCAAACAAGTATTTCAACATACTTAGTTAAAAAACGGATTGATATGATGTGTCTGACAAACGCAATGCCCGCTATTTTTGAGTTCCAATATGGCTGCGAAGACAAACATCACCACTAACATTCACGGGCATGCCAAAAAGAGTTGCAAAAATGAAGCATAATGCACCTGTCACTGACGTCACAATGTAAATACAGCAACGCGCACTCAATGACTTACAAACGCGCGCTCAATCAGGTAGCCTAATTTACAAACCCGAGATAGAGATTTTCAACACTCGAACATGGCAACTATGTAGGAAAATTCAAATTTGCTGCCGTGCAGCTTGTCAGACATATCAAATAAGTCTGTTATTGAAGTCATCATACCACCATGCTTTTATGTATCAAATTTCAATGGCTTATGTCTTTCAGAACTGAAGATAGGGATCTGTGGCGGCGGCCATATTGGAATTCAAAATGGCGGCTGACCCCATGGCCAGATCTCTTGGATCCGGCAATTTTTGAAATCAGCGCCCCAAAATACCCTTATATGGAAATTTTCATACTTTCCGCCGGATGTGATCATCTTTTTCACATATCTGCCCCGCTATAGTCCTTCGCAGTGATTTCTTTTACTATGTTTAATTCCTCAGAAATTTAATTTAAAATGCTCTATAAAAGCGACTTCTATACTCTGTTTTTACAAAAAGTCCCTACCGTGGGAGGGGGTATCCCCCTCCCACACCCCCCCGCTCGGTCGCTTCGCTCCCTCGACGAGGATCGCACCATCACATAATATACCCCCGTATGTTAAGATCATAGTCCTTCCAACTGATTTTTTTTCAGTATGTTAATTCCCTAGATATTTGCGTTGAAATGTCCTATAAACGCGACTTTTATACTCTGTTTTTACAAAAAGTCCCTACCGTAGGAGGGGGTGTCCCCCCTCCCACACCCTCCCCCCACTCGGTCCCTTCGCTCCCTCGCCGAGGATCTCACACCATCACATTATTAATGTACTCCCGTATGTTATGATCATAGTCCTTCCAACTGATTTTTTCAATATGTTAATTCCCTAGAAATTTGCTTTAAATTCTCTATAAACGCGACTTTTGTACTCTGTTTTTACAAAAAGTCCCTACCGTGGGAGGGGGTATCCCCCCTCCCACACCCTCCCCCCGCTCGGTCGCTTCACTCCCTCGCCGAGGATCTCACACCATCACATTATTGTGTACTCCCGTATGTAATAATCATAGTCCTTCGCACTGATTATTTTTTCACTGTGTTTAATTCCTTAGAAATTTGCTTTTAAATGGTCTATAAACGCGACTTTTGTTCCCTGTTTTACAAAAGCTTCCTACAGTGGGGGGGGGGGGGGGAATCCCCCTTTCCACCCCCCCCCCCCCCCGCTCGCTCGCTTCGCTTCCGCGCAGAGGATCTCACATCGTCACATAATGTGCCCCCGTTGAGATTTTGCCCCCCAAAACCAGAAGTGTTCCGGCGCGCTTGACTTCTAGTTCTTGGCTGACGAACTTTGGGATCTGCGCGTTTTGGGAGATCTGCGCGCGTGTGACTGGGTCGTATCCACGATCTGTAGAGATCAGTGGTTTGTACTAACGGGCATGTTGGTGAATGCATTCACGGACATCAGCAACTGTGGTGTTATGATTACTCACGTAATCCCTATAAATTATGCACGCATCACAGCCACATGACGGCAGGCCTGTTATTAATCATATAAATTTTATTTGTATGCAGATCGAGTTAAACTCTATTATGGTTCGCGATATATTTGCAAAACCGTCAACAGTATAAATGACATTTCAGCCTCACGAGTCTCATAAACTCGACATTACACGTGAGGTACCTCCAGGTTGTGCTTTGGGACCTTTTATGTGTAATATTGACATTAACGATATTAGGGCTTGTGAAGTTTACCTTATCTTTTTATATAGGTTTTATTCCTTTTTGTCTCGCCCACCGGAGGTGAAGGCGAGACTAAGGGATCCAAATGGCGTCCGTCCGTCGTCCTACGTCGTCCTTCCGTCGTCCGTCGTCCGTCACAAATGTTAAAGTTTACCTGCAAGACTCTCGTATGATACATAACTTGGCAACTGTTACAGCAATGGCAGCCACACTTGGGTGATAGAAGCACTAGGGGTATCTTCATGTTATGGTGTTGTCGGAAGTGATGTGATGATGTCAAAGGTCATTTCAGGTCATATATTAAAGAGTATGTGGAAGACTCTCTTTTCTATATTCAAGTTTACCTGCAAGACTTAATAAGACTTAATAACTTCACATAAGTTGCTTGGATTACAACCTAACTTGGGTCATAGATGCACTGGGGGTACCTTCATGTTATGGTGCCGTGGGAGGTCACAGGATAAGGGCAAAGGTCATTTGAGGTCATACGTTAAAGTTTACTTGCAAAGACTCTCTTATCACACGTAACTCAGCACATGTTGCTACAATGGCAATCAAACTTGGGTGATGGTAGATGTCTCTTGGGACGTTAAAGGTCATCACAAGGTCAAAGGTCACAAAAAGGGGTCAAGGAACTTTTAGGGCCCAATGTTAAGTTTTTATGGCGAATTTCGATTATGGCTCATTACTTTTGATCCCTTTGTCCGTTTGTGACCAAACTTGGATGGTAAATGTCCCTTGGGGTGTTGAAGGTCACCACAAGGTCAAAGGTCAAAAGCAGGTCAATTAACTTCTGGGAGTTATAAAAATTATTAATTCCTAGTACGCGAATGGGCGAGACACAATTTGGCGCTTGCCTTGTTTACATATTAATATTATTCCTAAACGTTTAGATTCTGAATTAGGTAAAACGGTGTATTAGTTTGAATTCAATAAATCATCTTTGAATGATAGCTGGTATGTTAATCTATTCCATCTATTTCCTCTACTGTTTTCCTTGTTAACAGGATTATGATGATGTAGGCAATGCACTGTCCTTTATTTTTTTGTGTGTGCTATGTTATCTGGTATATAGAGAGTGCAGATTGAGATTGCTGATGTGATTACTAATATGCTGATCTGCTGGGTGTTCTTTATTCCCTTTATGTATTTTTGCATAATTGGTATGTTTTTTTTTTCCTTTTAAAGTACTTTTTGGATTTAATGATAATAATAACAATAATAATAAACGAACCCCGAAACAAACAAACAAACAAACTATTAGGAGAATACTTGGATGTATAGAATCCCAGTTGTGGCTAGTTGAAGCACCCGGCGTAGCCAGGATTTGATCTTATGGGGGGGGGGGGTGGCGGTTAGTGTGTGAGGGATCGAAGCCACCGAGCCCGAGCGAGCGGAGCGAGCAAGGGGGGGGGGGGGGGTCCACCTCCCACAGTGAGAACTTTTTACATTGTCATGTTGTATATGGTGCAATTTGATGCCTTTTTTGCGTGTATTATCAACTTGAAACAGTCCCACTTGGTAGCAGTACATTTTGATGTGTATTACTATCGAACAATTTGCATGTAAAATGGTATCATTTGAATAAACTTCTTGTGTTAATTTTTTTGCAATATCATGAACGTTGTTAAGCCATCAAAAAAAACACACACAAAAAAAAACATGCACACGACGGTGTAGATAAAAGGCCTGAAATTTTCAGACCTGAAATTCAGCGTTCTAGTGCAAACTTTTGGTGCAGCCCCCCCCCCCCCCAACCAGGTGATATAATAGAAAAAGATATGGTTTATTCACGGAAGCGTTAATAGCTATGAATAACGAAATTTAGTTGTTATTCCGCGTGTGCATCATCCGTGTGTATGCACAAAGTCTAATGAGGTAGAGGAGGAGAGTGTGGGAGGGGGATGCCCCGTCCCACTCGACGGAGCGTTACGTTTTTAAAACTGAAATAAAGCGATCTGAAGCACACTTTTTTGTGGAAATTTGGAAATTGTCATTCCCCAAAGTGTACAGAGGGGACCAAGCAATGGGAGGGTGGCAAGATACCTCTCCCATATTCGAGGGACTTTTTTTTTCATTTTTAGAAATAAAATTCAACAATCTGGCGCACACTTCTGTTTGAATATGTGGAAAGTTGTCAAGCAGAGCCCTAGCCTTTTGTCAAGGCCCTCTCGCTGTAATGGGCGAGCGAAGCGAGCCCAGCCGAGCGCGCCAGCGCGAGGGCCTTTTGAGATCTGCTTCACACATTATTATTCATGACACGTGAACCCTTCTGAATACTCATTTTAATGGCTTCCGGTCAACCAATGGAATGGCGCGCTCCCCGCATCCTCAGCCTTGGTGGTCATGCCTGTTCGCATGCATCACTGACCACCCGAGGAGGTCTGCCACGGAACTCTACACACTCTGTGTGTAGAGTTCTGTGAGAGTGTGTAGAGTTCTGTGAGGTCTGCGGCAGCGGCGTGCATGCATTCGCGCTCTATTCAAATCGGGTTCGAGCAGACAGACACGCTGATTGGACCCCGACTTTTGCTCCCGAAATCGGGGAGCAAAAGTCGGTAATTCAAAGGGCTAACAAAAGGATACGAAGCAGATCTCAAAAGGCCCTCGCGCAACCCCACTCAGCTGGGCTCTCTTCACCATACAGCGAGAGGGCCTTGACAAAAGGCTAGCAGAGCCCGAGCGAGTGGAGCGAGCGAGGGGGTGGGGGTGGGAGGGTGTGGCCCCCGGCCCTCTCACGGTGAGAACTTTTTGCTTTTTGATGTTGTAAATAGTGCAGTTTGATGCAAGCTATTGCGTGTTTTATCGACTTAAAAGAGTCCCACTTGTTTAAGGTAGCAGTATATTTTGATGTAGATTACTATTGAACAATTTGCCTATAAAATGGTATCATTTAAATAAACTTCTTGTATTTATTCTTACAATGAATATCATCAACGGTATGTGTTAAGCTATCAAACAGAAAAAGCATGCACACGAGGGTGTAGATGAGGGTTTCTACTTCCACACGAAGGTAATTTTTGCATTTTCAGACCGTAAATTCAGCGACCTAGAGTAAACTTTTGGTGCAGTATTTCGATTTTTGTAGCGCCCCCCCCCCAAAAAAAAAAGATATGATAATGATGGAGATGAATAGGTTTTATTCAGGGAAGTGCTAATAGCTAAATCGCGGGGTTTAGCTCTTATACCGCGTGTGCATCATCCGTGTGTATGTACAAAGTGTAATGAGATAGAGGGGGAGGATGTGAGAGGGGGATGCCCCGACCCACTCGACGGAGCTTTTACGTTATAGAATTGAAATAAAACGATCTGAATCTCACCTTTTGTGAGAAATTCGAAAATTGTTATTCCCCGAAGAGTACGAAGTCTATGGAGGGGACCAAGCAGTGGGAAGTTGGCAAGATACCTCTCCCATATTCGAGGGAGTTTTTTTATTATTATTATTATTCTTAGAACTGAAATTCAACAATCTGGCGCACATTTCTGTTGGAATATGTCGAAATTTGTCAATCAGAGAAGAGGAGCAAGTCTGTGGAAGGAGACAAAGCAGGAGGATGTGGGAGGGGATAAGCCCTATTCTCCCTCCTACATGAGGGAGATTCTGTATTTTCTGATTGCAGCAAAACATTTTGGTG
Source organism: Diadema setosum (assembly GCF_964275005.1). Lineage (NCBI taxonomy): Eukaryota > Metazoa > Echinodermata > Echinoidea > Diadematoida > Diadematidae > Diadema > Diadema setosum. Next base: position 16,850,777 of record NC_092696.1, on the reverse strand, counting down.
CACACATTTTGTGGCATATTTGGAAAACTGTCTATATCCAAAGTGTAGCCAAAGTCTACTTGTATTTATGCATGGGGAGGGGGAGGGGTTGAGCAGGGAAAAGGTGTAGGGGAGTGCTATCCCCATCCTTCCCGCACAAGGGAGCTTTTGCATTTTTAAAGTTGAAATTGAGATATATCGTATACGCACATTTGATGGAATATTTGGGGAAATTATCCCCCCCCCCCAAAAAAAAAAAAAAAAAATGATGTGGGGGAACTGAGCCAGGAAAGGGCTGATTAAAAGGGGATATAGGGCCTACACCTTGTACATGAGGAAACCTTTGAGTTATCGGAATATGAGTGATAAGTCTTGTGCACTCAGAATTATTTATGTTGGTTTTTTGTTGTAAATCTGAAAAGTGTGCTAAGGCTAGGGAAAAGGGCACAGAGGGGATGGTTTGGGAGGGGTACACAAGCAAGAGAGATTTTGCAATTTTAGAATTGAAATTCAACGATCTGGCACACACTTTGAGTGAAATATTGAAAAATTATGATCTTAAGGCATGATAAAAGGTTGAAAGGAAGATCCGCTTCATGCACATGCATACAGTATACACGGAACTTTTCCTTTTTTTCCCCGCCCCCATCCCTTCCCCCTTGGCTACGCCGGTGAGTTGAAGTGGGAAAGACCACTTTCTGGCAAAATTGCTGGAGGGATACGGTAGTTGAGTTCGCATACTACATTGTCAGAGACACTAGTGCCAGCACACATAAATGAGTTTGGAAAACATTCTGTTAGCAGCTACAATGTGAAAGGTATTTTGAGAATTCGCTAATCTCGTCGAAATATGGGGAAATATTCGGAATTGGGTAATTTATCCAAATCTCAACTAGATTAAGACATAAGTCTCAGAACGAAATTTGTGCATCGTGATCTATCAACATTTATTTTCACCTGACCTAATTTTTAAAACATTTAGGATGCGACCACGTGATAAGTTTATTGAATAAGTGAATAACTGTCCTTTGAAATAGAATTACTTTTCATTTACTTTGTACGCTAAACGCGTTGCTCTCCCGCGATCAAAGAAAAGTGTTATAGTTCATGTTGGTGTAGCCATGGTTAATGATTAATTTGAACATGTGTGATACACTTGCTATATCAGTATGAAACGTTTACTTATTGGCGGCAATGTTTAAGCATAAACAAACACGATTGAATCGTCCCTCCCCCCCCCCCCCCCGACCCTACACAGAGGGCACGGTCGCCATAAACCCGTCTGTAGTTCATAGCGCCACACCCTGTTAACTACAATGTGCCATTATAAATCGGGCTTTGTATTATGTGCACTGAACACCTATAAGGGAAGAGAATGTTTTTGCACATAGGTCTTACAGAATAGATTTAATTTAAACCATAGGGCCTATACTGTATTTTCTTACTGGCTTGTTCCTAAATATTTCAGATTTGCTTTCGGTTCCCTTTATAGCGTTCGCAGTCTGACACATTCATTTCTTCATTTTGTGATTCAAATTTACCTTTCAAAGTTTATGTATCGTTTTTGGATACGTCACAAAATTTTGCACAGCTGAAGGATAACATTTTTGCACCGAATTTTCTCCGGGTCCGAATAAATTCTCTGAAAATCGATTGTTTTGTCACCCCTCAACCGTTAACAGAAATGTTTCTAGGTTATTATCAGGCGGAAAGACCCGAATTATCAACCTCCACAATAATTATGTAAGCTGATGCTTATGTAAGGAGTTAAATTCTAAGGGTTCCGAAAGGGTCACGCGAACTTTAAACTGGGTACAGTGATACTTGCACGCATCATCTGATGATTAATACAGAATGTGACCGCCTTGTGCTAGAAATTAGGTTTATTTGACTGTAATATGCAATAAAACTAAGTCATAATTCGTAAGACCCAGCATACTTGCTATGACATATGAGGAATTCATTGATGTGCCAAGACGATAATAAATAAAGCGAATGAGTGACACGAAAATCGCGTTCAAAGTTCGAGATTTTATGCAAATGTTTTAGCAACGACGTGTGCAGTGAATCGGGGAGTTTTGATACTAAACCAAAACAAGGTAGTAAACCGCGCACGGGTGATAGTCATCACGTGTACCATAATATGGTTTTAAGCATTTGCCCCCCCCCCCCCCCCAATAGAAAAAAAAAATACACCTCTTTCCCACCAGTTCCACGGGCTCTCCCACACACACACACAAAATATATATATATATATATATAATGACTTGGTGGAAGAAAAATTGAAAACTGGATTACTTGTCACATTTTAGGATGTGTCACCTCCCCCCACCCCCCCCCCCGGAAAAATTGTAAGTTTGGAAACTTATCGACATTTGAAACCACAAAAATATGGCAAAAAAATAATGAACCGCTTAACTTTCCTGCACAATGAATGAACTGAAATACTTATGAATATAAAAGGACCATTACTATTTGATTTGGAGATGTAGTATGTGTAATGATTGTAAAATTAATAATTGTTATTGTAACATTAATGTATTTCATATTACATCTATCTCTATTCATATTACCCAATATCAAAAGGCATTGTTTCCATAGAATAATTTCCGTTTTCTTTATCTAGATTGATTGAAGAAAATGATTCCTGCTTGTTTGTATCTGCTCATTAGATCTCTTTTTTCAAATATCGATCAAAATGACTGGAGATAGGGCGATATGGTTTATCCAGTCTTGTTCCTGTTCAAAAGGCCTGGACTTAGGTGATTTATTAACACATTTTTTTTTCAAAAGAAGTTGAATGTACAGCGCGAGTAGTTTTCGTCATAATCGTTAATCACTCACCCATTAATCTGTTTCACTCTAATATCGATTTTCTATATGTGTCCTTGTGAAAGGAAGTGCGTGTGTGCAAGAGGGAGCAAAGTGAGAACCGTATCTTGGTTGGTATCCTTTTTGTCAGAGGCACTGTAATGATTATCTGAATATTCTGTCCACCGAGATATGAAAAAAACAACACATCGACACAAACACACACACACTCACATCCTATCCAAACTGACATGAAAAAGACAAATTGCATCGAAACACACACACACACACACACACATGTATTAATTGCATTCCTCTATATTGAATCTTTTTGAATAGTGTATGTAAAGTGTATAGCGTTGTCAGCAGAAAAGAAAGTGGGATTTAATGTAGTTAAAAATGTCAAGGAGTCACGGAATTGCCTCTCTAAATTGTTTTCTGTTGAATTAGATAGCCATACGTTGTCTCCGTAAGGTGCCATCCGAACATGCATAATACTTTTCATCAGCTGTATATAAAATCCTTCATTGATCAAAAACAACCAAATAAGAAAAGTGTGCTGATCCTATTCAACATACATTTTCATTTTATGCATCATAATGTAAATGCCCATTAAAACTTATCAACGTGAGGTAAGTTTTATTTAGAAGAATACTGATCTACTCTTTTTAGGTTCACGCTCGATCACTTTTCGTTGTCTTTTTTCTTTATAATACTTATGTAATTAAATCATCACGTATGGTGTCATTTTAATGAATTTCCGGTGAATCAGTTTGATCCTTAATCAAATCAGCCATATCCTTATTTTATCGTTTCACCTTTTCGTTCACAGAATTGTGTGATTTGTCTTTGTTTATGGGAACTGAAGACATCTTTTTTCTCTGTAAACTACAATTTCTTAAATCAATGTTACTGTTTAGTATAATATATGTCATCTTTGTGACAGATCCAAAACAAACGACGCATGTAGGCCTAAATAAAATTCGTATCATTTTGAAGCTTCCCACCTCTACTTGATTAAAGAATAACTTACCTGTCGAAGAGGCTAATATTCAGCATTTTTTTTTTTTTTTGGCTATATCATGATCCGCTTTCCTTCAGTCTTAATTTATTCAATTTTCTTCATTAAGCAGGTAACGTATATTGTTTTAAAGCTGACCAGTCAAAATAGGTCTAGAGTCTTAACACAACTTTGTGGTTTCCAAATATATTGTTTTCGCCTAAAAAGCCCAAAGTACTTATCCCATACTGATGAATTTCGGACTTTCAAATGATATTCAGGAATGTATATTTCATTCGAAAGGTAAAGAGAAATATTTACTAATTATTATACTGATATATGTACACATATCTTGGTACGATATCGTGTTCATATGTTGATTTTTTTCTTTAAATCATGTGTTCTTCCCTTAAAGTTGAGCTTGTAAGTTCCAAATATCATTTACTAGTATATCTGTAATAAAAGTGTAGAAATGCATCCACTCAATAATGATTGATTGTAAACCCTGAAAACATAATTGTTATTATTCACCAGTATATATTTTTTTTTTTCAACGAAACTTGTGTAAATGATGTTCTAAAACTTATTTCTGTTTTCATTAAAAAAAGCACTGCATGTCTGTAGACCATTCGAAAATCATTGAGGTTTAAACCCTCATAGGGTGCTGTTCGTTATTCCGAAGGTTCGCTATTCCGAAGGGTCGTTAATCCGAAACACGCAATTCCCTGTACCTAGAGGTTCGTTAATCCGAAAATGAGAAAGGGTTCGTTAATCCGAAAATTTGTTTCGTTATTCCGAAGGTTCGTTATTCCGAAGATTGGTTAATCCAAAAATGAGATTCGGAGCAATGAACATTCGGAATAACGAATCTTAGGAATAAAGAGCCTTCGGAATAACGAACCTTCGGAATAACGAGCTGTAACCTCATCATCATCATCGTATAGTCAAAAAGTAAAATGAAGAGTAATAAAAATGAGAATTGTCTTCGCTGATTTTTTTTTTTTTTTTTTTTATGAACTCCGCTACACTATACGTGAAGTAGAGAAGAGTATGGCCCTTTGAATTGCTCGATTTACAGCCGCAAAATAGTATCTGAAATACTGAGACGCATCTTGAAATATTCAGCAGCTGCATTATTTCAAATTTGTGGTGCAAGTTTGTGATGCATGGGCAGAGGCTATATCCGCCTCGATCGTGCTCGAAGGATCAAAACAAGTACAGTGTAGTCAGTTGTAACTCCATCTCTCGAACCTCCTTGCTTGTACTGAGTGCTTCCCGGAACAATTGCTTAACATGCATCCTTGGCCAAAAAATTATTTTGGACATGTGAAAACCATCTTTCAGAGAAAATGGGTCATTAATTAGTGGTATAATGCATCTCAAAGTTTCCAAACACACTGTGTCTGGGAGATTCAGGAACCGCTGTGGTTCCGTAACCCACTACAAACAATAGGGTTTGCTGTAGTCTTGCCTCCCAGACCCATTGTGTTTAGAAACTATGCGTACAACCATATAAAGAAAATAAGAGAATTTCACAAAACTTTACTTTTTGAATTAAGTGCACATTTCTTCGACTTGTTACTGACATATGTTAAGGGTAATATTATTCCCCCTGCCTTCTGAAAGAGAGAAGTCAAGTGTTCTTTTGTTATGCGAGAAAAGTGAGAATATGTTGAATTTTCTATATTCTTTCTTTATATCGTTGTACTCATGTGACATCACAAGCTATAATAGTCTTCTCATCCAGGCTTGAGTGAGCAGAAACTTAAAAAATTCATAACTTTTGAACGGATTGTCCGATTTTCCTCAAACTCTCAATGATGTGCTCTACTAATATTTCTGCATTCACTCAAGCCACAGGTCTATGAAGGTGAACTTGTCCTTTAATACACCGAAGAATTTGTTTAAAAAAATAACATAAAAATCATCCCCATGTCAATAAGAATACACTCCCGTTGATTTAGTACATGTACTATTTTTACCGTGGTCTGAATAATTTCACAAGAAGTGTCTTGTAATGTTACCCCTTCACCATTACCCCCCCCCCAAAAAAAAAAACCAAAACAAAACCAAAACAAAACAAAACAAAACAGTTTCCAGCTCTACACTTCAGCAGAATTTATCTACCTGTACAAATATGCCAGCTTAGAAAAGGAGTCAAATCTTAAGGATTCCAAAATGGTCACACGAACTTTCAACATCACAAGATACCAAGGATCTTGCACACTTCATCCGTTATTCAAGACAGAAAGTGGCCGGCTTGTGCTGGGAATAAGTTTGTTTTCGTTTGTTTGCTGTAGTTTAAAACTATGTAAAGCCATTTTCCTGCTATCCGTTAAACCAAGTACACTTGGCAGCTTGGTATGAGTTCATAGATTATTCCAAACGGTAGTAAATAAAGCGAATACGTGACATAAGAATCGAGTTCAAAGTTCGAGATTTAATGAAATAAAAAACGACAACGACGTGTGCAGTTATATGAGGAGTTTTAAATTGAGCATCACGGATGTTGGAGTCATGTGTGCTGGAGGGAGGGAAACATTTGAAAATGTTTCTGCTAATAATAAAAATAAAGCTCTTTCCCACCGGATTCCCACAAAAAAGAAACAATTGCTTCCTAAAAGGAAATTGAAGAATGAATTAGGTTTACTTGCCTCATGATAAAATGTGTTCCCGCCACCTCCCCCACCCCCAGAAAGATCGTTAGTTTGGAAATCTATCGACATTTTATTTCACACTTTGAGATCCCTAATCCGCCAAAAACCAAATAATGAATGCCTGCCCTTTTCACCGCGGAATGAATTTTCTCAAAAAAAAAAAATATGAAAGAAATGTTGATATTTGGTTTGGGTATGTAGTATGTAGGCTATATTCTGCTTGTCTTCTCATATAGGTGATGACTTTCTTTATATTTATGTTTGCCCTTATTTCAAAGGAAGACAGCAAAGTCTCCTTGCACAGAGAAGGTCTCCATGAGTGTAAGGCCTAGGAAAACACTGTTGCTCACGTAACATAGAAGAAACAGCTGGAGTATAATGATGGCCTTTGCTAGAGGTCAACCGAAGAAAGATCCAAATTTTTGGTAAACCATCATGTGGTCATATGAGACGCCAAGTTGGAGTTATATGTATTTGGTCATAGGGATGCTGCATACGTCTGGTGGATGAAACGAGAAGCATACGAGCCAAAGAATTATGTGCCCACCATCAAGCATGGTGGTGGAAACATCCACATGGGCTGCTTCTCTTCCAGTGGCAAAGAGAATCTGCTAAAGAATTCGGTGTCCACCATCAAACATGGTGGTGGAAACATGTGCTATAGGGATGCTTCTCTTCAAGTGGCACAGGGAACCTCGTCAGGGTTGAAGTTAGTCGTGAGGAGAGCGGATTATGTCAGGATCCTTGATGGAAATAGAAAGGAGTCCGCTGGGAAACTCCGACTCCGGCACAAGTGGAAGCAAAGGCGCCGGAAGCGGGGGGGGGGGGGGGGGGGCAAAACGAGTTTTTGTCCCCCCGTGTCCCCTGTAACTAATAATTAATCAATAATTAAAAGACCAACATCAACAATAAAGTCACTTTTCTTGTCTAAAAGTTGTCAATTTCATAACTGAAAATGCGACATTTTATGATACACTAACAATATACATTATTATATCAGTACACTAATACTAACTTATGAGTATATTTAGTGTTGTTGTCACTTGCAGGTCATATAACTCATAATCAATCTTGACAAAATGCATTCCTTTCATTACAAAATATTAAAAAAAAAATAATGAAAATTAACGTGGGTATTAATAATTTTGTGAACAACTGTATATGTAATGGCATCCAATCCTGTCCATGAAGGTCGGCTTATTGCTTATGATAATAACTGTCTACTTTCTCTCTTGCATGTAAACGTAAGATTGTAATACACTGTCATAACAACGATTGTAGTCGTTATTTTTCGATCACGGGCTCCTCCCTTAAAGTGGGGTTTATAAGTCCCAAGAGTGTATTTCTAATAGAAGTGTATGTAGAGAAGTATCCACTACATAATTTAATCAATCGTAAACCCTGATGACATTATGTTCACCAGAATATATTGTTTCAACAACTCTTGTGTATGATGCATGAAAACAGCTGTACTGTTTCAAATTTGTGATGCAAGTTTGTGATGCCCGTGTAAGAGCCATATCACCTCGATCGTGCTCGAAGGATCAAAACAAATATGTAGCACATAATGATGAAGATTTTTGTTCCATGTTAGTTACAGAAACAAGGCTGCGACGTATTTTTTTTAAATTAAAACAAGAATTATTAGACGTAAACACTTCAAAGCAACAGAATGATATCCGACAAGAGTTTTTGTACGTATGCCTCGATTAAATTCTTTTGCGTGCTATCATTTTAATCCCCTTGGTATCCGCGGCGTTATTAGCCTATACACGTAGGCCTACAGTATAATTCGTTCCATGTGGCAAAAGTAAATGAACTACAAATTGAGCAGAAACTAGTAAGAATTCAACATATTCAAGGAAACGAACTTCTTGTACTTACCCATCTTACCTTTTCTCGCCCCATGCCGGAAACTAAAAATAACTGGGAAATCAGGGGATTCAGGGAATTCTTCTCGGCAGCAGAATACGAGACGTCTATATATGTTCCAGAGATGGCTCTGCGTGCAACGCGTGGCAAACAGAGGCGCGCTTTGACATGATATAATGAGTTTTGCACTCTTTGATATAAGGCCTGAAGCGATGGGCAGTTAAATGTCACTTTCTTCCTTCCTCTCTCTCTTTCCACTTATCTCTCTTTCTCTCTCATGTTATATACTGTATGCAGCTTCCATGTATGACAACTTTGCAGTGAAATAACAACTCTTAATAAATTGCACGATTATTGCGAACTACAGGTGGAACATAACGATCAATATTGTGCAAGAAGGAGTGTTCAGGAGGTGAGAATTATAGTTGACTAGTAGAAGTTGACATTAGTACACCAGCCAAACATCAAAAAAGGCTCTAGGAAAAGATTCGACGGCATTTTTTTTTTTAATGCTCTGCTCTCATGCGGAAAGTCTTGCGAAAATACTGAGTAAAAGCGTACGGGCGGATGTCAAGCGTATTTTTGCCGAAAAATGTCATTTTTAGTGCAAAATCAAGAAGTATGTAAAAAATTACAATTTTTAATTTTTGCTTGCATTCAATGAATATTTGAAAGATCATGAGTTTCAATTGTCCCTATTAATGAAATTGCAATCTTAAATGTGTTTTCTTAGCATTTAAAAAAAAAGAAGTTATTTTGTACAGCCACATATGGGACTAAAATTTTGTACAGACATGAGTATGGATTTCGTAAGAAATACAGTGCAAAATTATCAGTAATTAGTTTCATTAATAAATTATTACATTCAAATGATACAGGTGAAATAACCCTTGGTATATTGGCTTGTGCCGAAAGGGTGGGTTGGGTGGTGGCCCGTCGCGTTAATGGAAACACCACCTTTCGTCCAAAGCCCCCCCCCCCCCGGTTTTGCCGAAAGGGTGCGTTGGGAGCGTTGGGTCGCGTCGCGTTGACTGGAACCCCACCCTTCGTCCAAAGCGCCCCCCCCCCCGGTTTTGCCGAAAGGGTGCGTTGGTACTTTTTCTCATGTAATATTAAAAGACGAGTTTTTAATTTATATTTAACCTTCAAACAACCATTTCAAAGAGGCTATATTAAACCAAATAACAATTAGACCAAACAGTAATTGGACGAAATGATGACTAGAGCAACTGGTTATTAGACCAACTGATATTAAACAGTCTATTAGACCAACTGGCTGTAGACCAAGTGGTAATAGAGTGTAAACCGATCCGGACGATAGCCTCTTTGAAATGGTTGTTTGAAGGTTAAATATAAATTCCAAACTCGTCTTTTAATATTACATGAGAAAAAGTACCAACGCACCCTTTCGGCAAAACCGGGGGGGGGGGGGGGGCTTTGGACGAAGGGTGGGGTTCCAGTCAACGCGACGCTCCCCAACGCTCCCAACGCACCCTTTCGGCAAAACCGGGGGGGGGGGGCTTTGGACGAAGGGTGGTGTTCCCATTAACGCGAAGCGCCACTACCCAACCCACCCTTTCGGCACAAGCCTGGTGTATTTACAGATTTCAAAAGTCTGGAGAAGTAGCTACAGAAGTCACTCAAATTGTATATTTTTAGCACAGAAAATTGCCGGAAGAGCAATTACATTTTCCCCCTTAAGAACAAGTTCTGAGCCATTATTCACCAGTCCAGGAGTGTTAGATGTATTTGATATGAAATAGCTTGCAGTATCAACCTGTTCATATGATCTACACAATGGACATTTACCACATTCTTTAACGCATTAGTGTGAGCTACTGAATCATGCATCCAGGACTAGAGGCAAAAATCATTTCATGCTTAGTAGACTCCCGAAATGTAAAACGAAACTTGGTAAATTTTATATATCTTTAGTTGGGTCAAAGTTCTGGAATAGTTTGCCCCAAAATATTCACGAAGAAAGAACAAAATCTTCATTTCGAAGAAATCTAAAAAATAATTCGTTAAATAAAGTTTAGTGATGAAAAGAATACTTAATTGTTTAGTTTAATGTACTTTAATAGGTAAGTATACTATTTTAGAAGGGTAGACCTTGCAATAAGCATTTGGAATGTAGGTATAATGAGAAAACCATTCTCGACTAGCACTTGTGCTCACTTTTGGTTCCCTCTTTAAGAACATCGTCTTCTGTTCTTTTTTTCTTGTTAAGAACCTTTGTCTATGCATATATCTCTATATTACATACTTATTCATTTTTTCTTTTCAGTTATCAATAGGCCTATATCATTGTGAAATTATATCAAATTACTAGTACACCGCAAACATTCTTATGTAAGATATAAGTATATGTAAAATGTATGCATGTATAGCTGTAAGTGCATTGCATAATATGAATTTATTCTTACCAAAAAAAAAAATCAAGTTATTATATCTTATCTTATGTCATTTCGTGTTATTGTGTTATCATATTCACATGTACATCTACAAATATGTTGTTAATAAACTCAACTCCACCAAAACAGGGGGCAATGTTGATGGCTCCCCTTCCAAAAGCTCGTGATGGGGGTCAAAATCCTAACCAATTTCCTTCCGTAATGGGGGGTATTTCTAGGAACATGGAACAAGCATAAAAAATTATGTGTATGGTTCACTGTCAGAGGGGGGGGGGGGGGAAGGGAGGGGGATGTTCGACCCTCCTTTGACTGTAACATCACATACTGTATTACCAACATGTAACAGCACATGCTAGTGACCATAGGAGGGCGTCGCTTGAATGATGAACATATGTAAATAATGCGATTCTATCATAGCAAATATAGAGTCGACACACCAAATTTGACATTTATAACTATTCTAACAACTCTAACTGTTACTTCTTTCTTTCTTTTTTTTTTTTTTGAGGAGTTAATTATTTCGATTTTGCATGAATATCTTAAGAAAGGATTGAAATATTACAGCTTAATGAAAATCCTGGCAAAGAATTTAACCCAAACCTCACGACAACTAAAGCGTGCCACGCATAACCATTCAAGTACAATGCCCAATGTAGCAAAGAGTTCTAGATGGACTTTGAATTACAATTTGAAGTTGGCATACTGATCATGACTGAAAACGTTGGCGATCGACTATAGTTTGTGCGCTCGGGAAATTGAGGGACTGGCACGACTCTGATTTGCTGACCACGTGAGCCATGTAATATGATTTACGTTTGACGGCATTGGTCAGACCACATTGTTCATAATGTGCCTGGAGTAGGTCTCGGAAGAACGCAAGGTCCCGCTGAAAACTTGGACCATACTCGGCGACCTTTCTCCAGAGAGTTTTATTGTAATGATCGTATAGAAGGACATCCGCAGAGTTCCACTCTCGAATCCGTCTTCGCTGCTCTTCGGACAGATCTGAGGTGTGGACGCGTACGTTCGTCTTAATGTACATGATATCACTAAAGTCGATATTTAGCAATCTTTTCAGGAGAATCAAAGACTCGTCCAGGTGCTCAGTTACCAGGACTAGATCTACTGTCTCATCCAACGTACTCAACGTGTCTTCAACAAGTTGTTTGTCAGTGTGCAGTGGTTTCGAGCTGAGGTCGAACCACATGCCGTTTCTTGTATAGTATTTGCACTGACCTCTGTGTTTGCTTTTCCAATTATGGAGGGGATCTGCGAGGAACTCCTCCACCTTGGCCGAGTCGTTCTCGCCCGGGTACTTTTTGGCGCAGCTGAAGAAGAAGAAGGCTGATTCCCACTGCTTGCTGGGCTCGCGAAGAACCGTGATATACTTCGTGTCATTCTTCATGAGGCGTTTCAAGAAGTCAAGATTGGGCAAGAGGCGGACGTGCGTCGTCAGGACGTCGTAGTCTCGGTAATTGTCGTAGTCGCCGATCTTCACACCGACCGGGGGTAAAACCTGACTCACATTTCTCGGAATATGCTGCCGGAAGTGGCCATGCGCCTTGTCACCTTTGAAGAGGAGAAAGGAGAGATTGTTTGCAAGACCGTAGCGATTTAGAACGTTGGTCACAGTAGTACTACCGGTCTTGTGGGTCTTCACGTAGACCACGGGGCGAGGAATTGGTCGCACCTTCCTGAACCGTGGAATGCCCACTTTCAACGGACCTCCATTTACCCATACCTGCACACGGGTGGAGCTCTCCAAGACTTGGAGGTAGGCAAGGGTCCCAAGCATGCACACAACTATAAGCACTTTGATGGAGTTCCGCTGCAAAGTGGGGAAAAGTAGAACAAAATATATTATTGAAAATGGTCCTGCCGTGGATGGCATATACGCCTAAATGAACATTTTCCACATCGGCCTCAAGCCTTGTTGTAGAAAATTGTGAGGAATTTGCTGTAGAGCACCGACTCACATGTAGAAAGGTGGAAGTTGTGTTTATGTCAATTTCCTTTTTCTAAAGTCTCTTGACAGACATCACATTCAATGAATATCGAATGTATATCTGCACTGTGTCGAGATATGTATGTATCAAATTTACGAATGTACCCTGAATGTGCGTGGATTTGTGTACTTCTGTTCTGTTCTGTTAGTCTGTACCTCTACTTCCTGTCCGTTTGTCTCGCTCTCACTCTCTCTCTCTCTCTCTCTCTCTCCTGAAACTTCCCTTGTGAAACTAACCCCTTTCCCTCTGCCACTCTCGGTGAAACGCCGTTGGATATCTCGGTGATAATTCACCGGGGAACCTCGGGTGAAATTTTCAGTGCCGTCTTTTCACACCTACGACAATGCTCTCGGTGAATTTTGATATGCAACTTTCCCCTATACGTGTTTTCGGCTCGCACCGCGGCCGATCCTAGCAGAAGTGTGTAATAATAGCGCGATATTTCGCGCGCTAATTTGAACGTACTGTATACAGAGCGTAGTGGTTGGTTCGTACTCGTAATTCTCTACCTCTATCGATCGTAATTCGCATATTCGGAGGGCCTTCATTTTTTTTTTTTTTTTTGGTTGCTCAAAGTGTTGAAATTCGCGACATTAGCCGTTCATTACTGTGTAAAATAAAAGAAAGAAAGAATGGAATTTGCTATCACTGTACACCCAGCACTTGACAAGCACAAGGTACAGTACGATAATACTCCAGAGGCGGACCGTACCAGACTGGAAGAGGAAGAAGAAGAAGACACGGAAACTCGATCGAGTACACTCTAATCAGCTCGATTTATTTGTGCAACACGATGCAATACCACAATGCCGTCGCGGCTGTGAACGTCACACGAACGACATACTACTGTAGTCGTGTGTATGTTTACATGGGTATACACCAACTACGTGTGGATTAACTTGTATGGGCGCTTGCTTGCGAAAAACACAATTTGCATATTTCGCCCGGTGTTTCACCGAGACGACCTTTCACGCTGGGCGTTCCCGGTGAACCACCAGTGGTTTCCCGTTGAACTATCGGTGTTTACCCAGGACGCTTCTAGGGTAAGAATTGCCCAAAATTTAATCGGTGTTTCACCTGGGCTTCCCCTTAGGTTTCAACCGAGTTACCTTTCACACTGCGGGGTTCCCCGGGTGCCCCCGGGTGCCCCCGGGTGCCCCCGGGGAAGATTTCCTTCAGCGGGAAAGGGGTATTTAAAGCTACCCTGACACTTGCACGAATTTGGGTTTGCGCATGGTTTGAGCATTGACACGTTTCATTTCCTGCCAATGCGAGAAACGTTCGTGGCAACCTGCGGGAGGGTGCTGGCCAGTGCCGTCAATGCGTGGAATATTTTTTCGATCTGTTCAAATTTTTTTTGGCACGACAAAATATTTGGACAAGATTCGCGAACCCTTCGTGAACTATGCACAACTTATGCGCAAAGTAGACGTACCAGTACGTCCTAATTCGTGTCCATCAACCACTGGGGTAGCCAAGGCGGGCGGCGAAATTATTTTTCCCACATAAGTTCCGGACCCCCCCCCCCCCCCAAGCTTTGGACCGGGGAAAAATATTTAAAAATTGCGTGTATACTGTATGCATGTGCAAGAAGCGGGTCTCCCTTTCAACCTTTCATCAAGTAAGATCATATTTTTTTTTTTTAATATTTCACTCAAAGAGTACACCAGATCGTTGAATTTCAATAAAAAAAATGCAAAATCTCTCTTGCTTGGGAGGGGGATACCCCTCCCAAGCCTTCCCCCTCTGTGCCCCTTTGCCTGTCCTTAGCACACTTTTCAGATTTTAAAACAATTCTGAATAATTCTGAGTGCACAAGACTAATCACTTATATTCGCAAAGCTCAAAAGTTCTCTCATGTACAAGGAGAATATCCCCCTTTAATCAACCCTTTCCTCGCTCAGATCCCCCAGATCAAATGTTTCCTTTTTAAAATAATTTCCCAAATATTCCATCATGCGTATATCATTATACGAGATCAACTTCATCTTTAGCAAAGCAAAAGCTTCCTCGTACGGGAAGGGTGGTGATAGCACTCTCCCACGCCTTCTCCCTGCTCGCCCCCCCCCCCCCCCTGCATACAAGTAGACTGTGGCTACGCTTTGAACATAGGCAGTTTTCCAGATATGAAACAAAATGTGTGCACCAAAATGTTTAATTGCAAACAGAAACATCGAATACAGAATTTCCCTCGTGTAGGAGGGGGAATAGGGCCTATCCCCTCCCACATCCTCCTGCTTTGTCTCCTTCCACACAACTTGCTACACTTCTCTGATGATTGACAAATTTCCTGATATTCCAACAAAAGTGTGCGCCAGATTGTTGAATTTCAGTTCTAAAACTGAAAAAAAAAGCTCCCTCGAATATGGGAGAGGTATCTTGCCACCCTCCCATCGCTTGGTCCCTTCTCTAGACTTAGTACACTTTGGGGAATAACAATTTCCGCAAAGGTGTGCTTCAGATCGCTTTATTTCAATTCTAAAAACGCAAAAGCTCCGTCGAGCGGGAGGGGAAATCTCCCACACCCTCCCCGTAAGCTCTACCTCACTAGACTTTGTGCAGACACACACATGACGCACATTCAGTGATTTAGCTATTAACACTTCAATGAAAAAGCCCTATTTGTTTCCATTATTATGGGGTTGGGGGGTGGGCTGGAAAAAACTCTAAGTATTGCGACAAAAGTTTGCACCAGGTCGCTGAAATTCAGGTCTGAAAATGCAAAATCACCTTCGTGTGGAAGGAGAATTTAATGCCCCCTATGTACACCCTCATGTGCATGCTTTTTCTGTTTGATTGCTCAACAGACAGCGTTCATGATATTCATTGTAAGAATTAATACAAGAAGTTTATTTAAGTTAATTATTGTTCAATATTAATTTACATCAAAATATACTGCTACTTTTAAACAAGTCGGACTGTTTTCAAGTCGATAAAACACGCAAAAATGCCTAAAATTGCACCATTTACAACATCAAAATGCAAAAAAGTTCTCACCGTGGGAGGGGGACACCACCCCCTCCCTCCCACTCCCCGACCCTCGTTCGCTCCGCTCGCTCGGGCTCTGTCGCGTTCATATTCAGTGTAAGAATTAATACAAGTAATTCATTTAAATTATACCATTCTATAGGCAAATTGTTCAATAATGGTTTACATCAAAATATACTGCTACTTTCAACAAGTGGGGCTGTTTCAAGTCGATAAAACACGGAAAAAAACATGCCTTAAAGTGCACCATTTACAACATCAAAATGGAGAAAGTTCTCCCCGTGGGAGGGGGACACCACCCTCCCCCACCTCGCCCGCTCCGCTCGCTCGGGCTCGGTCGCGTTCATATTCAGTGTAAGAATTAATACAAGTAATTCATTTAAATTATACCATTCTATTGGCAAATTGTTCAATAATGGTTTACATCAAAATATACTGCTACTTTCAACAAGTGGGGCTGTTTCAAGTCGATAAAACACGGAAAAAAACATGCCTTAAAGTGCACCATTTACAACATCAAAATGGAGAAAGTTCTCCCCGTGGGAGGGGGACACCACCCTCCCCCACCTTCCCCCCACCTCGCCCGCTCCGCTCGCTCGGGCTCGGTCGCGTTCATATTCAGTGTAAGAATTAATACAAGAAGTTTATTTAAATGATACAATTTTATAGGCAATTAATTATTGTTCAATAATGATTTATATCAAAATATACTGCTACCTAGAAACAAGTTGGACTGTTTCAAGTCGATAAAACACGCAAAAAATTGCACCATTTACAACTAAAATGCAAAAAGTTCTAATATTCACCATATTTTCACTTTTCTCGGGTAATAAAAGAACACTTGACTTGCCTCTTTCAGAAGGTAGGGTGAATGATATTGCCCTTAACGGTATGTCAGTGACAAGTCGAGGAAATGTACACTTTAAAAAAGAATTAAAATTTTGAAATTCTCTTTTTATTTTCCTTATATCGTTCTACGCATGTGACATCATACACTGTAGTAGTCTTCTCATCCAGCAGTGACTGTGCAAATACTTTGAAAATTTGTAACTTTTGAATGGATTGTCCGATTTTCCCCAAACTTTCACTGATGTATTCTCCTGATTTTGTTGTATTCACTCAATCCACACTTACTTAGTATATGAAGGTGGACTTGTCCTTTAAGTGATCAAGAGTAGAGGTCACAATACAGGCTACTTATTAGGAGGGAGGTCTTTTCCCACCTCCCTCCTACTAGTAATCTGTTCATGGCACCAACCTGCTCCTCCTCTGACAGAACCTCTATACAGTTCAACGTCAATCCTTTCAAGGCCGAAGACAAGAGAAGGAAGAGAGTTGATGGGTCAAGGAATTCTAAGAACGTTTCGGGATACACGATAATGTTGTTTGTTGAATTTATCATGTATCATTGCATTAAAGAAATGAGAGAAAAGAATGGTTAGATGAATACTCCGAGTAAGGTAAGGCCAGATTGTGGACTCAAGCTGGGGCGCAACTAGGATTACTCTTCGTAGGTTCGTAGATATTCCGATTGTTTGTTTATCGTAAAATGATGCATGGGTTCGCTATTCCGAAGGTTTGTAATTCCGAAAATTAGATAAGGTTCCTTATTCTGAAGGTTCGTCTTAATCCGAAGGTTCGACAACCCGATAATAACATACGTTTCACATGTTATTTCACTTGTGAAATAAACTTTTTTAGTGACACGTTAGAGACAGTGATATCATTAGATTTATAAAAAAAAAAAACAACAACAGTAGGATGTTAAGCATTGAAAAGTGAATGAAAACGCCTACAGCCCTACAGTCCTTAGCTCTAAAACAGCTTTGAACGTGTTTAAATGTTGTTACATTTCTTATCACTATTAGTGAGATACAATGAGTTACATGTACTTGGAAGTAGAAGCGAGTCTCATGATTTAAGTTTAAAAACAAAAGAAAACATACTGAAAGCAGTGTCCTGGCAATGACTGCGATTAAGAAATAATGCGTAAATGCGCCGTAAACATGACATATCATTGCGTTTCATTGAGAATACGAATTTCTTGAAATATTCGTAAATTCGAAATGATTAAACTCGGCCAACGTGCCACCAAATACCACTCCCTGGCACGCCATAATGCGGTGCAGCGCGCAAGCCAAAATTCGTGCAAGTGTTATCAGGGTAGCTGATGACGTCTTATACCCAATGCTCAAACTACATTCTTTGACCCCACATTTAATGAAGAATTTATTAGATTGTACTTGATTTGAAAGAAGGGAAAAGTCCGGGTTGTGATGGAATTGATGATTATCTGTTTTAAAAAAAATCCTCAAATAGTACACTCTAAAAACGCAAATGTTGAATCAACATTTAAAAGGGCCGAGGAGTGACAGCATTTTTTAAAGTGTTGCATCCAACTTTTAAGATAACATTTTAAATGTTGAATCTAGCAGGAAAACCAACACTTTGAAAATGTTGTCACTCCTCGGCCCTTTTAAATGCTAATTCAACATTTGTGTTTTTAGAGTGTAGATCATTTAGCACAATATTATAAATTTATCTCTTATACAACTGACCAAATAACATGAGGATTGCAAAAGTGATTATTTATTTTTTTTTGAAAGGGAGGATGATGTAAATGATTATTGACCCATATCTTTGTTAACTTTGATTTCTAAATTTTTGAAAGAAGAGTAATTATATTCGTACTGTGAAATTTCTTTCGTGTAGTGATATACAGGTGTATTTTCAAATTCTCAATGTGGTCTTACTACACTACTCACTCAAAAATGTTAGAAACCTGAAGTTAGGTCTCAACCAAAACTATGCGATCCCTTTAAATTTAAGTTTCAAAAATGTTTGCTTTCGAGATATAACGCTTTATACTTATATAATTTTTTTATGTTCGAAAATGGCTATTTTTGATTATTATTTTTTGGTTATATATAAATTAATTCCTGATGATATTTATTACAAATTACGCCTCAAGTAACCCACGTCTTCCAAGCCCTGCCTTTTAGTGGGCCGCTTTTTTTTTCTATTCTAAAATTTACTTTTTTTTTGTCAATCTTTCAAATGGACTGTATTATCTTGGCTATTCAATGAAAGTGTATGCATTAGTTTATTAATGTATTTTCTAGAAAATGATAAAACAATGATTGTATAATGTATAATTTGTATTTTTACGTTTGTTTTTTTTTTTTTTTGTGAACGAATGGAATGGAAACAAATATCTATTGAACTGAATTGAACTGAACTGACAATAAGGATTGACATTTAAAATTAATCTCCCGGCTCTTTTTTGCATCTTCTGGAGTTGAGAAAGAGAGGTACGGTTGGCGGATTGCCATATTACATCGCTGTTATCAAAATGACGTAACACAATAGAATAATCTGTCAATTTCAGTTCATTCATATTATCTACTTGCCTTAACCGACCCATATAGCTGATAATTTAACTTAACTAGGTACCTATAGCTGTTCATTATGACGATTTTACAATAAGTTATTATCAACAATGACTCTTAGGTATCTAAAAATTTTCACCTGAAGTAATAATTGTTTTTCTGTAAGTTTGACGTTCAGATGTTGTTACCTTTAAACATATTATTTTACCAAGTAATAAACAGTTTTATCAAAACTGTTTTTTAAATTATTGTCAGGCATCCATGTTTCCAAATTTGTGAACGATTATGCAAAACATTTTCCACAACTTTCGGGTTATTATGTGAGTAACAGATGACCGTGGCATTCGAAAAATAAACACAAAATTGATATCATTGATAATTATATACTGGTAATAACAACAAGAATACACCACGGATCCCTGTGCACTCCTGTGACAAAAAAAAAACCAAAAACAAAAACAAAAAAACTTTCTTCCGAGATTCTGTAAAAAAGGTGTTTATTCTCCGGATCGACAGGTAACTCTTGAACCACTCTAATTCTGTACCAGTGACACTCATGTTTTCAAGTTTGGATAAAAGGACAAGGTGATCAACCACGTCGAAGCTTTTTAGCAAATCGACAAAAATGGCGCCAACGTATATTTACCTTTATCAATAGAGCGGTGCTAGTCGTGCGTGAGAGCAAGTGCAGTAACAGTGGAGTGCGTGGGACGGAACACTGTCTGGTTTGGGATATTTGGAAGGAATGCAATTTTAAATAATCGCGTAATTGCTGTTGGACAACTCCTTTCAATCGTTAGATGCACGAGACAATGAAGGAATAGCCTAGGTCTATGATTATTACAGTCCAACTTATCTCCCTTATGTATTGGTATGATTTTAGCTACTTTCCTTTTATCAGCCACTACCAGTTCAGCTGAGGATTTATTTATTGCATAGATGAGAGGCTCTCTTATTTCTGAAAATGACTCTTTCAATATGTACATAGATTTCCCATCTAATCCAAAAGATTTTTTTTTTGCTTTCATATAGACTTAACATCACTTCAAAACATTTCAGACATAAAACAAAAACTGAATTACGTATCAAACCTTTTCCCTACTTTAAAATTCCTAAGAATAATTTGTCATTTTGTGCTTCATATCTTCACTTCTTACCACATTTGTCAAATTGTTACTATAAACAATCCTATAATCTCCGAATTTACATTATTTCTGCATTCAATCAAATATGAATTCATTGCAAATTTCGAAGACACAAAGTATAGAAAATGCAGTGATTAAAATGATAGCAAAACATTACACAAGTAAGATTACCATAAGAAATAGTATTTTACAATGAGAATATACAAAACATAGAAACAAGTTAAATGTACAATAATATTTTCGACGGTACTGTCGAAAATCATTCAACAACTTATGATCACGATTCTTATTTCCACAACAAACATCGAATGCACCCATCGGGATGCACCCTCATTTCCCCCTATGAAAGCTCAAGTGCACTTCTTCATATTCTTACAGGTATGCAGTAGATCTATTTCTCTGTCTTTTATGAATTGATGCTTGTTCTTATTACACGCCAGAATCTTTAAGGAAAATATCACTCCAATCCATACCGCATGCGCGTTTCCGATTTTTCGGGAAATGGCGGGTATATTTTCGGAGCTCAGCTCGGGGGACAATATGGGGTCTTTTGTCATTTTCCCCGAAACATTTTTAATTAGGGACAGTTTACAAATCTTTCCCAGACAATCCTGAAATAGCTAGAAAGCGATATTATTCAGACATTATTCAGATATTATCTCGAAAGCGATATTATTCAGACATACTAGAATCAAATAAGGACAGTAAAACCAAACTGTGGCGAACTATCAATGACCTTATTAAGAATAAAAAGAAAGAACTCCCGACCGTTATTTCCGAAAATGACCAAGATATTAACGACCCTGAAATCATTGCAAATTGTTTTAATAAGTTCTTTACCAACATAGGCCCCAATCTCGCCTCAACAATACTTCCAAACGCTGGAAATTTTACAGATTACCTTCCAGAAAGTAATAATAATTCTTTATTCTTTACTCCCACGAATGAAAATGAAATACTGAATATTGTTCGATCTTTTAAGTCGAGTAGATCTTGTGGCCACGATGGATTAAGTATGCATTTACTAAAACAAATAATACATTTTTTAGTAACCCCCATAGTACATATTTGTAACTTATCATTATCTACCGGGATCTTCCCAAATTCTTTAAAGATTGCGAAAGTAATCCCTATTCACAAAAAAGATGATGCGTCCCAAATAAAGAATTATCGTCCAATTTCATAATATAACCCGTCATTTCCAAAATCCTTGAAAAGATTGCACATGAACGTTTGTATAAGTTTCTGGTTGATAACCACATTTTAAATCCTAACCAATTTGGTTTTCGCAAAGGTTTTTCTACAGATTTTGCAATCATTCAAACTTGTGACAAAATTATCGATTCTATTGCGAACAAACAGCACGTGATAGGAGTTTTTATGGACCTGAGCAAGGCCTTTGATACAATAGACCATGGAATTTTATTAAAAAAGCTACATAATTATGGCATAAGAGGAATAGTTCTTTCCTGGTTCCGAGATTATTTATCCCAACGCCAGCAATACGTAGCATTTCATTCAAGTACCTCGCTTAAGTCATATATTACTTGCGGTGTACCACAGGGATCCATTTTAGGACCTCTACTTTTTCTTATATATATCAACGATATCATAAATTCCTCAACCCTTCTCACCTATGTATTATTCGCGGACGATACCAGTGTCTTCTACTCTCACAACTGTTTAAACACACTAGTTGATATACTTAATTTTGAGCTTGCAAAAATTTCTACATGGTTTAAATGCAATAAATTATCACTAAATATAGATAAAACGTGTTTTATAAACTTCAATACTTCATATTTGCAACCGATAATGCCTAATAACATTATTATTGATGGTATGCCCATTATTGGAAAAAAATCAACCAAGTTCTTAGGGGTAACCCTTGACTCCAACTTAAATTGGAATAACCACATTGACAATATAACCACATTAATATCCAAAGCCATTGGAATACTTCGGAGATTAAAATATTTTGTAACGGAAAAAGTACTCATTATGTTATACAATGCATTAATCTTACCGTACATTAATTATTGTAATGTTGTCTGGGGAAACTGTAATAAAACCAAAGTAAATGTTATTTTTCTTTTACAGAAAAAGGCAATAAGAATATGTACCAACTCACATTATCTAGAACATACTGATCCATTATTCCTTAGACTAAAAGTTCTTAAAGTTGACGATATACACAAATTTCAAACAGCAATATTTATGTTCAAATACACGCAAAATCTACTCCCACTCTTCCACAACGCATTTTCCCTTAACAGGGATGTCCATGCTTACCCCACGCGCCATCGTAATGATTTCCATTTGAATAACCCTAAACTCCTATTAGCTCAAAAATCAATTCGGCATAACGGGCCTGATATTTGGAATTCACTCCCTCTCCACATAAAACAGTGCACATCTCTCTATTCCTTTAAGGCAAATACAAAGAAATATTTCTTGGCACAATATCATACGGTACAGTAATCATTAAACATGTACCTCTTATACTCAACAACAAGGCAATATTTGGTCCACCCCCTTTTCCTTTTCTTTTACTTTGCTGCTTGACCCTTCGCCCATATTATAACATATCCAATCATTTTCTTAGAAGTGCTGACCATCAACACTTTCGCGCTTCATCACCTGCACACGCACTCACAGGCACCACTCCTGTTTACCAAGTAATTGTATAAAACTGGATTTACACGCACTTTAACATGGCCCATCTGTATTAGTGTTCAAGTACTACAATAAAAAATGGTAATTTAACTCTGGCTGTCCGTCTGTTCAAGCACGGCTTATAACGGCGGCCCTCTGCATCATATGTATATATTATATATTGTACTGTGAATTAAGTCATTATTGGCCATATAAACATTTTGTATGTTATTTAACGTTTCATTTGTCTTTACATACAAAATATGACTTACTATGTAATGTGTCAATAATTTTCAGAATTGTATTTGTGTAATTGAACCTGCCTTTGTTATTTTTGTTATTCTGAAAGAAAATATGAAATGCAGAAAATAAAATCTTTTCAAACAAAAAACAAGCTAGATCCCGAAAAGGAAAAAAAAAAAGACATCTGAAACAGGGTGCATGTTTTGCATTAAAGCATGCCAGGCTCCAGCTTTCCTTTCGTAGGACATTTTCCACCACACGCGTTGCACGTATGTCATGGGAGATTGTATGCAGCTTGTGAAGTGTAATATCACGAATAAGTACACTAGCAGACGACTAATAGCGCTAGTACTGTATAGACCTTATGCATTGACGTCATCACTCGCTTGACAACCTCTCGCGACGCCATCTTAGAGGGCAAGCGAAGTCCTTGACATCGCAGAGGCGTGCAGCTAGTTATGTGCTTTTCCTATGCGCGCTAGCGGCGATCGCCTCACTCGCCGCCAGTCCCAAGGCTAGCGGCAGGTTTTTTTTTACCATCAAACAAGTTTGACATGACATGACACATTATGCAGCAATATTTGGGTAATTTTCTCACATTGTGCAATCGAAATACTCACAGCAATTACAGAATTCCTAGGTTATATCGCAGAAATTTGTATCCATAGCGCAACATCGCCGTTCGCTGAATGTATGTCGCCATTTTGAATTTCATTAGCCAATCACATGCGAGGTACGTGTTTTAGTAAAAAACACGTAGAAATCTACCTCGCATGTGATTGGCTAACGGATTCGTAGGTTGATGAGCTGTTACGACCGCTGGTAGTTGCATCTTTTTTCATGAAAATTGTGCCAAAATGTTGGATATATCATTAACCTGGTGAGTGCAATGCATACATCAAATGTCGATTTTGCTATACAAGCTTGAATTTCCCGATCTAGGGCTGTAGATTACATGCAATAGAAAAGACAGTAAAAGAAACACCGATGTTGTGTGTAAATGCCCATTGCCTCGCGTGTAAAAGCACGCTCTAGCAACGCATCGCTTGCCCTCTGAGGGAGGGCGCCCTTCAGTTAGTAAGACCGTGTGACGTCATATGCATAAGGTCTATTGCTTGTTTTTGCATGGAGCTACAACACATAGCATTTTTAACAGTGTATACACACAATACACTGCACAACACACATGCGTTCCACAAACTACACTTGTAGGTGTACTATTTCGTGGAAAATGTCCGAAGTTGCGAAGAACTTCGACGAGGACCCAGAGTCCCTTCAGGGCTGCCTCCGTGTGGTAGGTCCTACTGAGTAGTACATTCAGGTCGGTAGCTTGCCCGGTACAATGTAGTTAGTTGAAAGTCATACACTATTATGTAGGCCCCTATCAAAATCTCCAACTCATTTTCGAACACCAGTGAACCTTTTTCTTCTTAACTTCTTCTTTTTCCTCTTTCTCTTCTTCTGGTTGAGTCTGCCTCCTTCAATAGCTGAAGATTCTTGCAGACTCAGTCCCACACGTACATTAACTTACATTAACTTGCAATCATTAACATGAACATTCGTAACTTCACTAGTCCCACGCTCACAATTACAAGTGTGTTTGTGTGTGTGTGTGTGTCTCCTGTCCCTTTGCTTTGAATGATGAGGTAAGGATGACGTCTTCAAATCAATCAAACACATGCACTTAACAGAATACGATGCATAGAAAATGAATTTTGAAAACAAGTCTTGGTCAGAGTATTCATTGTGATGTTTTTGGACAAATCTGTCCTACATCATTGCTCTGCCATCATGCCTGCTGTTCCCATACCTGACACATGCTACATGATTATATAGTAATAGGTACAAAAATGATGACCACGTTTTTGTACAGTTGACCAAAATGTGGTCCATTTATGAACCATGCATGTACGTAGTACGGTGTGAAAGACACCTCTGCGATCTAAGTAACAGTTAGTAGGTATACGTGGTCCATATGGAAGGCCAATGCTCTAGCTGTCTGTGGGTGCATACATATCAATGACCACCTCTACCTATTTATTGTGTGTGTGTTTATGTGTGTGTTTGCGTGTGCGTGTGTGTGCGTGTGACGGTGAGTGCATAAGGTTACAGAAATTGATTTCACTTCAGAAAGAATTATCTTTTCAGAAAAAGACAAATAGACCCAAAAAAAAGACAAAGAGAAAATCAAAAATTTTAAAGAAATATCAGATATCTGTAAATGTGTTACAAGAATAAACAAGAAATGATCAAGTTCTCTCTGAAATACAAGTTAAATGGTCATTACACACATTACTAATTTCATGTACTGTATCTCATTTTTCATTATCAGACATTTCCACCTGTAGAAATCCCTACCTGGACCCTGAGTGGAGGAAAAGTGCTGCAGGAAGTGCACCTTCTCTGGTACATTCAGCAAGAGAACGTCCCTCAATGTATTCCTGTCCATGCAGGTGCTGAAATTGTGGACACTCTTCACCTCAGCACTCTTTCTTTATTAGGCGTCATTTTGTTAGCTTCCCTTCCAAAAGCATGTGATGGGGGCGCCAAATCCCTTAAATGGGGGGGGGGGGGGGGATTTTGATGTCTTCCCCCTCAAAAATCCCGTGATAGGGGATCAAAATCCTAAACCATTTCCCTCCTTAAAGGGGGCATTTCTAAGAATCTGGAACAGGCATAATTATGTGTATTGACCGCATGAGTGGGGAGAGGGGGGTCGCAACAGCATGTGAAATCTGATGAGATGATAATGTCGAAACCTCACAAATGCTCCAGTTCAATTGCAGAGATTATAACCATTGCAAAGAGCATGGTTGTTAGTATTTGGAAGCTAAGCCCCACATCAATTCATTTTGAATTGAAGAGTAATATTCTGCGTCTGATACGTTCTTATGAATGGACAGGGAAGAACCATGTAACAACGTAATTTTCTTTTCCATTATTATGATATAGATACGTCTCACGAATTTGAAATACAATAACATACCTTGAAATCACACTGATCACTGTGAACACTGCTTTTTCGTCATTGTCGATCTCTGACCCAAAATATATGATAATTGCACACAAACCATGACACACAGTGCGAAACAATAAGTAGACACCCACTTCAAGTAATGGATTGGGACAATCCATGTAATAGCGTTATTTTCTTTTCCATGCTATATGTGACCCTGCATCACAAAACAAACAGAAAGCCAACAGACATGAAATTTTAGTTAAGAGCATATTCTGAAAGAGCAGACTTTAAGCTTTAAAATGATGTATAACTCAAATCAAATGGACTCTTCTAACCTATCTAAATAATGAAAAGAAAGCACACACTCAGGAAAAGTGTGAACTGAGAAAAGAGGCTCTGAAGTACAGTGTCTATTTAAGCGCTAAATCTTTACCAAGCTGTGCTGGCTGTGCGATGAATGGGACAAAAAACAGGAAGTAAACTGGAATATCAACAATGAAGGGATAATCAGATTAATGAGCATGCCTTATCAACACATTCTGTCCATAATCAATGCCAACTTTCAAAGCAGTAGCATCATCCTTTCAAAAGTTATTAGAGTTGAAAGAGAAGAGTGTGTACAAGGTCTTTCAGAAATGAAAAGGGGACTCTAAAGACACCTAATTTTACCAAAAATGTTCGAGATAAACTGCAAAAAAAAAAAAAACACTTTCCTGCCCGTTTTATAATCCCAAATTTTAGCATAATGTAGGAGAAGACTTGCTCTTTCAGGAAAATATGAAAAAGTCAAGATTAGCAAGGTTGACCCATTTCACCTGTTTTTGGTCCTCACGCAAAATCAGTGTGTGCGATTTTTTGTTCGTTTTGTGATGCACGGTCACACATGCACGTACGTCTCACGAATTTAAAATGCAATAACATTACTTGAATTCACACTGATCACTGTGAACTCAGCTTCTTTTTCGTCATTGTGGAACTCTGACCCAAAATATATAATTGCATGCACTCATATCATGACACACAGTGCGAAACAAAAACGTAACAATAAGTATACAAACCCACTTGTAACTTTGGCATATTCGATAACTCCATACTGTTGGATGTCGCCTTAGAGTCCAGCCATGTAACAACGGAAGAAAGATGGTAATTTTATCAGCGACACTTTGAGAAAATTAAGCTGTGCACGTAATAACGTCGATAGGCGATTTGCACCTCAGTATAGTGGTTGAAGTTTACTGAGTACTACTGTTGAGTGGACTAATTTTTCGCGCTTGGCCGGGTAAAAAGAGTTTCCCGTGTTTTTAATTCCGCGGAATCAAGACATCGACTACGGGAACGCATGGCATGCAAAAATATTCGCATGCTTTTATTTTTGCGCTAGCCTTTGGTTGCGCGAAATGCGCGAAAATTTCAACACCGCGAATATTTCCACTTTTACAGGTGGCGGAGGACAGAGGGCGCTCGTATCTCACGACTTTCTGAGAACGCGGCGCCTAAACCCTAATTAGGGTTTTGTTTGTTTGTTTGTTTGTTTGTTTGTTTGTTTGTTGTTGTCTTTTTTTTTTGCTATGCTACAAGTGTATGGGGGATTCCTCCTCAGAGATTTCGGCTATTTCGGCTATGAAGCGGACTGCAGTCGGCAAATCTGGCACGCATATTGCATTGCTCGGGATGCCACCTACGCGACAGCGTAATCGGATTTTCCAATTTAGGTTTTGTTGATAAAGATAAGTGATTGTTGGTGCAAATTTATGTACGGAATTACTATTTTGGCCTAAAATGTTCTTGTTAGCATGGGAATGATTTTTTGAGGTTTTATGACAGTAGAAAAACTGCTCCAACAAAGTTCAAACACTGTGCACATGAAAAACGATTTAATATAATCAAATCGATTCTCTTGTATTAGGCCTATATTGTCTTTGCGATCTCTTCTGTTCCTCTTTATTTTGAGAAAAAGTCTACAACCCTCTGTGACCCTGACCTTGACATTGAGAATTTGCACAAATGCACAAGCAAACGGAGTACTAGCCATTGGTCAAGGCCCTTTCGCTGTATGATGACTATAACAGTCGAGCAAAGGGAGCCAAGCCGGGCGTGACAGCGCGAGGTCCTTTTGACTGAGATCTGCTTCACGTATTATTGTTCATGGACCCTAATCGACCGGAATCTTGCAGAACCCAGCCGATGTTACTGCCTATCTCCTTTTTTCCACTGGATACGCGAAAAATCACCTTTAGGGATTCAATGTTACATCTTTGACACAATTTGTCCAAAGAATTTATCACCAGCAAAAAAAAAATGACACTTTGGCTGTTTAAAGTACTAATTATTCTTAATTTTAAAACTTGCTTATTTCTGCCAGTTAACGAGCAGCTAAATTTCCGCGATCGTAATCAAGCAGGACCAAAGAGTACAGAAGCTAGCGCTAAAAGAGCTTAATCTGGCGATTTTGCGTAGTATACATTGTACGCTCATGGTCGAAATACAGGCGCTATTTGGGTCCAAAAAACAACAACAAAACAACCGCTGGATGATCGCTAGAGGGCGTATACTACGAGACCCTAGCAATGCCGTATTATATACACCAATATTAAATAAGCCAGTTCAGAGATATATGTGCACACGGGTACAAATGACCCCCTTTTTTTTCTCAGTTGGTTTGGCATTTCACTCGATTCGAAGCTACATAATACGTCAAATACTGTTGGTTCACTCGAATAAAGTCCATGAAATGCAAGTCTGAGGCATATAATGGTGTAGGTTCACTCGAATAAAGTCTATGAAATGCAAGTCTGAGGCATATGGTGTAGGTTCATGGACCTTGTTGTGATTTATTGTACCGTACGAATATATGTGTTTGTTGCTGAAACCAATCTAGTCAAAACTGATTCGTTTGCAATGTCTCGGATCCGCTTCCTGATTCAAACTTATGAGAAATATATTTCTTCATTTTAGTGATCAGGTCTAATCACAACAATCTGCATACTTTGGGTACACATGCATTCCCTATATGCCTGTTTGGAATATCACTTTGCAAATAACCTCTGTAACTCTGCTCTGTAAACACGTGGTAAAGAACCTGTTTTCTTCTTCTTTTTTTAATCTCACATCTTCAACACAGAATAT
This sequence comes from Diadema setosum, assembly GCF_964275005.1. Lineage (NCBI taxonomy): Eukaryota > Metazoa > Echinodermata > Echinoidea > Diadematoida > Diadematidae > Diadema > Diadema setosum. Next base: position 16,821,533 of record NC_092696.1, on the reverse strand, counting down.
CTGTGTATTAAATCTACACCAACTTTGGTCAACAATGCTGCAAAGTAATTCAACTCTCCTCCATGTTCATATTGAACAAATCTTTATACTGTAACACCGTGTCATCTGGCATGGTAATAATATATGTATAACACATAATACTAAGACCTGCAAATTCACCCTTACATTTCTTGTTTACAGCAACACCAACAAATAGAATGTCTTCGAAGTGGACATTCCAGAGTTATCATTAAAGTTTGGAAAGTAACAAATGCAACTCTTCAAACACTATAATATTATGTACATTCTTCGTCAAAGTTCAACCTTGTTACATCCATACCAATAACTGAAAAGTTGACTACTTTTCTGAATATGAATGTTAATATTGAACCATTCATTGTGTTATTAACTTGTGTGACAGGTAGGCACTACCTATATGGAACGAAGACCACTGTTAAGTCTTAGTATTGCTCAATCAGTCTGTTCGGTGTAGTTACTATTCTGCCAGATCTTGTGTGGTATGTCTGTATCTCTCTTCCATTATTACATTGCACAGTGTTTGTCTGTGACTGTCTGTCATTGTCATCACGTCTGTGATTCTGTTGTGGTAGTGAAGTTCTCATGCCTCCATCTTTTTGGCATCTCATCTTCGAAGCGGACCTGTTGTAGTGGGGTGAGGCTGCGTAAAGAAAGGTGTCTCCGATTTCTGCGTAAAACACTCCCATTGGGTGTATGCATGGATCTTGTATGATCTTGGTTCTGGTCATTTCTCTATCACAGTTTCTGGGCATTTCTCTATCACAGTTTCTGGTGTCCAAGTCCCTGCCTTGTAGTCAAGTGTAGTCACTTTCTGGCCCACCATCAAAGGTGGTAGTGCGTGCACACCTCTTCCGTCATACTCTTCCTTCTGTTTTTCTTGGCGCTTCTGAAGCTTCCCTGTGATTTCTTCATCACATGGTGTGTTGCTTGTCATCATGGGCAAGTTACTCCTGAATTTTCTGCTCTGCAGAAGTATGGCAGGTGAAGGCAAGTTTCTTACTGTGGAGTTGTTCGCACGCATAGCATTTCATTGTAATCGATCTTGTCCATTCTATTTCACCTTAGTGAGTGTCAGTTTGACTGTTTGGATGATTCTTTCAATCGAACCGTTGCTTTGGGTGTAGTGCGGACTGGACGTCACATGTTGAAATCCAAGGCTTCTGAATGACCTGAAATCCTGGCTCGCGAACTGTCGATCATTGTCACTCCTGACTCTCATCGGAGTGCCATGTTCGCTGAAAATTCCTTTCAATGCCTCGACCACTTTATCGCTGGAACATGTACCATCATTTTCCAAATGAAGAGGAACTTCGACCAGTAGTCGGCTACGATGAGATGATCGTCTCCATTCAAGCTGAAGAGATCAGCACTAACATATTCCCATGGCGATGTGGTAGATTGTGTTGGAGGAGTGGGTCCTTGGGGGTGCGTGATGAAATTCATTGCACGTAGGACGTGAGCTGATCATACCTTCGATGTCTTTTGAGATTTCGTCCCAGTACACGTAGTTCCTTGCCCTGAGCTGCGTCTTTGGTCTTGTCACACTTTGCTGTCCCTCGTGTAGCTTGTGAAGTACTGAAATACTGTACTGGTTTGGGTATGACAACCCTTCACCTTTCAAGATGGTCCCATTTTCCACAGTAAGCGAATCTCTGCTAGACCAGTACTGTCGGACCAGTACTGTCGTTCTTCCTTTGGCACCTCATTTGTAGTCTCTGGCCAACATTTATGAATCACTTCTTTGAGTGTTCTCAGTTCTGGGGGGCATTTCATGAAGCATTTTGTCTGACAAAGTTGTCGGACAAATTTGCTTTCAGCCAATCAGATGCAAGGATTTCAGTACCTTTTAACAGTTTGTAAGAAAAATATCCGACCGAACTGCTTCATGAAATGCCCCCCCCCCCCCCACAGTTCTCTGTTTCCTCCTGGAGCTATTTCAATCTATCTGGTGCAACAGGGATCACGTGGATCTTCTCACCAAACTCGATGCTTGGGTGTTCCACTGGATTGAGTCGCTACAAGCCATCAACAAGAGTCACTTCCCAACCTGGTCTGTATACCAGATCAAAGTCATATGGTTGGAAGCGCAGAAGAATTCGCTGCAATCTTGGAAGTGTGTTCGCCAGATTCTTCCGGTGGCTATTTTCCAGAGGTTTGTGGTCCGATTCCACCATAAACCTCGAACCATAGACGTATGTGTGAAATCTCGTGCATCCGAAGACAACCGCGGGTATTTCACGCTCCTTTTTGGCGTACCTACTTTCAGTGTCTGTTAGCGGCTTGCTGGCAAAGGCTACAGTTTCCCTTCTTGCAGGAGTACTGCTACCATTCCTCGAGAGGATGCGTCAACCTGGATGGTTGAGTTTTTTATGGGGTCAAAGTAGGTGAGAGTGCAAAGTGACTATACTACTCTCTTGAGTTCTTTAAACGTCTTTCTGTGTGATGCACACCACTGAAAGTCACTGTCCTTTCTGGCGAGGGCCCGTAGCGTCTCTGTCTTGTTCGACAAACTTGTTGTAAATGGAGCTAAATACTGAACCATTCCCAGAAATTGCTGAGGTTCACGAATGTTGGTTGGTTCTGGCAGGTTGACGATGTCCCTCCCTTTTGCTGGCTCTGGGTGGATGCCGTCTTTGTCGTAGACACATCCGAAGAAGGTGATTTGCGGTTTCTTGATGCTGCACTTCTTAGCATTGAATACCAGACAGTACTTCCTGCTGACTGTCATCAAGTTTTGCAAAGCTTTGTCGTGCTCCGCTTCATCGCGTCCGAAGGCAACAATGTCGTCAACAATGCCTATGGTTCCAGGGCATTGTTCAAGGATCTGGTCCATTCTTTCCTGGAACACGTCCTGCGCGACCTTGATCCCAAAATGGCAAGCGTCTGAAATTGTACGTTCCAAACGGCGAGTTCAGGTAGCCAAGAAATTGGACTCTTCATCCAGTACGATGCTCCAATATCCACTCCTGGCATCCAAGTTGGAAAACGCCTATGCAGGAGATAGTTTGTGAGTGGTCTCTTCTATTGTAGGTGTCATGTGGTAAGTGCACTTGCAGGCCCTGTTTAGGTCCTTCGGGTTCAGTTCAGTTCAGTTCGATTTTATTTCTGCATTTCTTTTTTTCAAGGACATCATATGTGAAAATGACAACGCACGTATCTGTCAACAGAATAGGTACCTCCCCCCCCCCACAATATTACATGCATAGTATCATAATCATAATCTTTAGAGTGTAAACTTATCAACAATGAGATCAAAGGAATCGACGATACAGGTGTTTCCAAATAAAGAGAAAAAATGTGCAGGAGCCTGCCGTCTTTAAGCGCATGCTTGATAGTGATGGCAGCCTCGGAGTCTCGACAAAGAAATGAACACATGATAATACATAAACAAGGTGGGCAATTTCCAATTTAAATGTTTTGTGCTAGCTTTGTGGAGTCCGCAAAGGGACGCCAGTAGGGAAAAAGACAGAAAAAAGGAAAAGCAACATGTTCAGAGCAATGAACTAAGTGCGTAAGTGCAAGGAAGTGTGCTTTTATTAGTACTTCAAATCAATTAGAACGTATTGTATAGATGTTAGTGGTCGTATGAATACTAGTACCACTGCGTATTAAGTGATTGTGAGCATGCAGATGTTTATGTTAAGTATGTATGTGTGGTTAGTGTGTGTGTGTGTGAATGTGTGTGTGTGTGTGTGTGTACATCACGCGTGTACATGAGAGTGTGTGGGTTGATACATACTGAGTAGTCTGAACATTTGAAGAAAGCCCATGTTCGTTTGTTATAAAATCAGTGTTTGTATCTTTTTAAAAAAATGAATGAATAAATAATTTAAAGGGAAGTAAACTCAATAAATCAAGATTTAAAAAAAAAAAACTGTTTCGTCTCTTTTGATATGCATGATATTTTGAAATAAGATATGTTTAAAAGATGCCTTAAGGAATTTAGGAGGGAACAAAACCTCAAATAATTGGGTGAAGCGTTCCATACATCCGGTCCGTAATGCCTGATTGATCTTTTAGGTAAAAAAAAAAAAAGTTCGGGATTATTTAAATGATCATCTGGTGAATGACGCGTCGGATAAATGTGTATATTTGAATTAACATTCTACATTTAATATACCTGTTTGTAAAATGTGAATATCTCGTATTCGTAATGTACTTATATGGTTGAATAATGGTTCTGTATGAGATAGATAATTATTCTTAGTGATTATACGAATCGCTCGTTTTTGAAGTAATAATAAGGAGTTTATCTTTGATGTGCTGCAATTTCTCCCAAACGATATCACAATATGTGACCCTGCACCACAAAACAAACACAAAGTCGCCAGACATGAATTTTTAGTTAAGACCATGAAAGAGCAGACTTTAACCTTTAAAATGATCTATAACTCAAATCAAATGGACTCTCCTATCCTATCTAAATATTGGAAAGAAAGCACAAACTCGGGAAAAGTGTGAACTGAGAAAAGAGGCTCTGAAGTACAGTGTCTATTCAAGCGCTTAATCTTTACCAAGCCGTGCAGGTTTTGCGATGAATGGGACAAAAAACAGGAAGTAAACCACCCGAGTAACAACAATGAAGGGATTATCAGATTAAAGTGAAATTAAGCATGCCTCATTAACACATTCTGTCCATAATTTATGTCAACTTTCAAAGCAGTAGCAATATCCTTTCAAAATTTATTAGAGTTGAAAGTGAAGAGTGTGTACAAGTTTTTTCAGAAATGAAAAAGCGACTCTAAAGACACACCTAATCACACTATTCTACCAAAAATGTTCGAGGTAAACTGCTACAAAACACACTTTCCCGCCCGTTTTTTGACCGCAAATTTGAACATAATGTAATAGAAGACTTGCTCTTTCAGAAAATATGAAAAAGTGAAGTTCGGCTAGGTTGACCCATTTCACTTATTTTCAGTCCTCACGCAAAATCAGTGTGTGCGACTTTATGTTCGTTTTGTAGCATGTCACATATGAAATAATACACAGAACTAATGAATTGTATAAAATCAAAAGAGATCGTTCAGTAAGAAGACCTTTCAACTTGTGAAGTATGTCAATATTTCTTGATACGGATCTTTGTTAAATATATGCTCATTCCAGTTTAGATTACAACCAGTGGTAAGTCCAAGAAATTTTGTGCAATATTTGTCGGCAAGAGGATGTCCATCAATGAATATATTACAATTTCCCGGTCGCTTGTTTACTGTTTTGGAGTAAATATAATTTGTTTTATCAATATTGAGGGATGCTTTATTTGATTTAAACCATTTGGAAACTTCAACCAGTTCATAATTTAATTGGTTGTTTAGAGTTTCTATTTTTTTTAATGAGAATTAAGAATACTTGTCTCATCAGCAAAAACAAGCAAAAAAAAAAAAATTTAGAAGACTTTATAATATTAATTGAGGGATGCTTTATTTGATTTAAACCATTTGGAAACTTCAACCAGTTCATAATCTAATTGGTTGTTTAGAGTTTCTATTTTTTTTTTAATGAGAATTAAGAATACTTGTCTCATCAGCAAAAACAAGCCAAAAAAAAAAAAAAACTGTAGAAGACTTTATAATATCATCAACATAGATAATAAATAACAATGTGCCCAAAATGGAACCTGTCACTGAAACATAACATATTGCTAGCGGTAATGCAGATAATCCATAAACCATGCAAATGCTTGTCCTCGTATACCATAATCTTAATTTGTATGTTATTAATATGCTATGATCAATTGTGTTAAATGCTTTTGATAAGTCCATAAATACCGCTATTACATGTTCTCTCGTTGAAAAAGGCCTCAATTTTATTATCATACAAACTTAAAATTACATAATCTGTTGAATGCTTTTTCCTAAAACCAAACTAGTTCGGGATCAATATATCATTACTATAAAAAGAAAAAAATTAAGACGTTTGTGGATATATATATATATATATATATTTTTTTTTTTGGGGGGGGGGGGATATATTTGGGAAAATGTAAATTGGTCTACCCCCCACACCCCTAAAAGTATCTTAAGGCGCGACCAAAGTTGTGCAGAGGTGGAGAAATACTGGTCTGGTCTGTTAGTTTCTCTCTGTACTGATCGGGGGTTAGGTAATCTCATAGACATCAATCATCATCAAATTTCCAAGAGTTACAAAAGGAATTAATATTGCTTCACAACAGCAAAAAAAAAAAAAAAAAAAATAATAATAATAATAATAAAAATTATAATAAAATACGGGAGAATGAAAATTTTACATGGATCACACCAATGCTGCTAACAGCATTTTATTCAACGACCTGCCTTCCCGTACGTCTAAAACAGAGACTTATCACACACAAGTTACTATCCTCGGAACACAATCGAACATTTCACTTTTCACTTTATAACTCTCTAATATGAGACCGTGATACCACTATCTTTACAACTTCTATATGGGAAGGGGAGGGGTTGTTGGTAGAGAGAAATGATGTTAGTGTAGGTGTGGCCACTTATCTCGACGTCGGCATGGTCGACTAGTGAAGGGGTCTTCGTCTACATTTCGATCTCGTCCAAGGGGCTGCCTCATTAGACACATCATCACCATCACTGTCCACTTTGTATCAGTCTGACAGGGAATTGAGGCGTCTCCAGGTTCTGGCACCAGTTGACTATTTGGAGTCTGTGTCTCTCCAAATTGGCGGAAACCAAAGTTCTGTCTTGTAGTAATGGACAGGTTCTCCTCATGTGCTGCTATACTCACTGATTCAGTCAGGATCCCCATCACATTCACAGCGCATGTTGGTGGTGTATTCAGCGTCGATAGAGATTAGTTGATTCATTTGGAGGGGGCATGTTTATCAAGGAAGGGAAGCTCGTGACTTTATCTCAGATGTGGTCTCCAACTCTCCTTGCCCCTTCTCTATTCTATATCTCCTCTATCTTCTATCTTTTTTTCCGGTCTCCCTGTAATGATCTCTGCCATTCCCCTAATCTGTGGCTGTTCTAATTTTCTGACCTTTTCTGGTCTCCATCTAATGATCTCTGCTCAAACATGGTCTTTTATCCAAATACGATTTGTATCATTCCCTAAAAGTACTGATCATTGGCTAAATCTTACTTCGGGGTGTGGTGTTCACTTGAAACTAATTTCTTACTGGTCAGATGTTCCATTAGCTCCTCCCATTTGTTTCTGTGGAAACTCTGTTCCATTATTCAACTCAATTTCTGATTACCTCGCCCTCTGTTTATTAGTTTCTTTATTTCTTCCTTCTCTGTAACCACTGGTCAAAACTTTATTGTTTCTTGGATAACAAAATGATAAAGCAAATGAATACTAGTGTCCTTATGACACCCAACTTCATCGTTGTTCTGGGTCGTTGTCACTGAATTTGTCTTTGGAATTCCTGTCTAAACCACTCCACTAAACTGCTAAACAAAATTAAAACAACAGGGAGAAATTCTGGCAGGAAAACGACCTTTCAGCCCAGAGGGTCATTAACGTTTGGTGATCAGAACGCAAAACACGTCATTCCCCGTAATGTGGAATGGGAATTTGGGGATGGAGAGTGCAGAGAACTGACCACAAGCGGGAGAAATTGGCGGGAGCCAATGTCAAACTCATACATTCCTAAGACCAAAGACTTTTCTTTGGAGAGGAGAATTGACAAAAACAAAAGAAGTCTAACTGGAAGCAAAATAAAGGGTTTCATAAACTCAAAGAAGGGAAAGGGTTTAGCATATTGACGTCACGGATGACTTGGAAAGCATGAATGGAGTGCTTTCGTTTCTTTTCATTTCTTTTCTTCTCTCTAGAATTTTGTGCTGGTAGCCATCATAGGCTACGTACATTCAACAAATTTCTTATAACATTACTTTTTACTCCTTGCTTATATAGTTTATTCCGGGTGGATTTAGATCTCATAATGCCTTTAGTAATCCAGGGATGCTTTTGTCCTTCTTTTTTTCTTACTTTTACCAAAGGCACATTTTCATTATAACAAAACTAAAGTTTCTGTGTAAAAGAATAAATCATACGCTTTATTACCATTTATCTCGTTCAAAACTTCATTTCATTCTTCAGTGGTAAGATCAAAGTTCAAAAAGTTAATATTTTGTTGAGTTTCATTTCTGTAAATATCGCCTTGAATTTGTTTTTTATTGACATTTAATAGAATAGATATTAAAAAAGGTTAATGTTCAGAAATGTCATAACACAAAATACCACTTATAGCACTTTTATTTACAAAAATGAAAATATATTATCAAATAAAATTTTTGACGCGAGGATAAAGAGCATAAGAAGATAATAAACTACAAAACTTCAACGTGTAACAATTATCACTGTTAATAGATTTATATTGGAGTCTTCCATCATATTAACTTCTTTATCTTCACAAAAAACGGTATTTAAACATTCATCAAATGTATATAAAATAATACCGTTTTATGGTTAGGGGGTTAATAGATATAGTTTTCCCGGTCAATTTCATACTTTCTTCACTCCAATTCAGTAATGTGCATTGAAATTCACACAGCGTACGCACGCGAAAATATTCGGGCATTCAAATACAAAATCAGAGCGACCGATTTCATTTATGGGAAATCTGTTTCGTTTTCGTCAAATCAAATTTCCGCTTGGGCGTTCATTTTCCTAATGCGAGCATTGCATTTCCTACTCGTGCATTCAAATTCGCGCGGTAGTCATGTGATAGTCCCGATGAGGACCTGGTTGTTTGGAGCGTTCAATTTCATTTTCAGGCGATCAACTTCCTACTTCATGCAATCAATTTACGAGGAAAATGGAGTAGACTTTTTAAGAGAGGAGAAACGGTATGCACAACCGATGAAGGCTTGCATATAGTGTAATTATGATTGTTTAAAGGTTCTACATTGTTCTCTGTTCATGTATTCTTAGTTTTTCATATCAATAAATTTTAAATTGTAAGGTCTAATCAGCAGTACATCTTAACAATAAAATAACAATGATGATACTGCATATGCTGCCAACGCCCCAACACTTACCACATAATGACAGTGCATCAATATTTAAGGAAAAAAACTGGCACACAGTGATCTCACATAGTCTCGCAAAAGTAAACTAACAAAATAGCAATAAACGACAAAGAAGACGATTACAACGTTCATGTTTTCTGTTTTCAGTATCAATGTAGCCATTTTTGTTTTTCACCGAAGGTGTCAACCAACCTTCCGTATTATGCTGGTCTGTAGGCCTATATACAGTGGCTAAAGTTTGTTTGTTTGTTTGTTTCATTTTCCATCTAAGAAGGTGGTTGGATAGCAAATATTCAGATGCACTATCTGGTCTTCCATGGGGTCCAGTTGGATGTAAGGTGGGACCACTTCACCGGGTTAAACACCCTGCTCTTTGTTCGTGAACCCCGAGTTCGAATTTTTCAATGAACAGGTGGACCTCTAAAGTAAAATAAATAATCTTCATCATAAATCCCCAAAAATTCAAAGCCAAATGAAAACGACACGTATATACGGCCCAAACCAACTAAATTCAAGATTTCTTTTAGATTGAATGCAGTTATTTGGAAAATGGTTGCCTGTTCACGAATTTGAATGACCGACGAGATTCCGTCGCCAGCTTGACATGAATTTGAATTCTCATTGCTGAAATACGTGCTCCGACAGTGAACCTGAATGCTCCGATAGTGAATTCGAATGACCGGATTTTGAATTTGCTGATTCACTGCTGCGAGCGTGGAATGCGTGAAATCGAATGCTCGGAAAAGGAACTTGAATCACAAAACTATAAAATTGACCAGGAAAACCTATAATACCTACAATAACATTTTTGAATTAAATGTTTATGATTTCAGTAAAATAATCTTCAGCACCATCAATAAGTAAACCCGGTCTTCAATAATTAAAGTTTAACAGTGCTGTGAATATAAAGAGCTACCCCTCATCCTTTACCATGCAGGCTATCAGAACGGTACATTTTGTAATTTTCTATATTGAATAATGGTGGGGAGTCATCAAGGAGCCATGTTTCTGTAATATCTATTATCCATGATTATATCACTGTTATTATCGATCACTGTTATTATCTGTTATTATCGATATATCACTGTAATTGATATTTTGTATTATCCAAAGTTTAAAAAGATATATGGTATCTTATTATCTCTCGATTAAAAAAAAAAGCATACGATTCTTTTGAACATGGTTTCATGATAGAAGTTCTGAAATCTTTTAATTTTGGTAGGAATTTTTGTAATCGTATTCAAACAATGTACACTCCTTTAGAGAGCTGTCTGATGAATAAAGAGGTATCCACATGTTATTTTCCATTACACAGAGGGGTCCGTCAAGGAGATCCTTTGTCCCCATATCTATTTATAATGGCCATTGAAACTCTTGCCATTAAGTTCAGGACCAGTGTTGATATTCAGAGGATTAAACTTAAGGACAATTTAGAGACTGAATTGTCTATTATGCAGATGATGTGACAATGTGTCCCACTTCATTTAATTCTTTGGAACCGGTATTGGAATTATTATCCAAATTTGAACAGGTTTCATCTACGTCTACTAATGTTAATAAAACGCAGGCTATGTGGATAGGTTCACAACGTCACAGGGATTATTGTGTTTGTTTGTTTGTTTGTTTGTTTTTGGAAGTATTGCAGCATTTTTTTGGGGGAACTGCTGCAAAACCAAGATCGAAACACTCTTGCTTTTACCAAAAAGAAAAAAAGAAGAAATGGAATATTATGTAATGTGTTCATTACAGTCTAACTATTTTGATTACACCATTCCCATTTTCACAGATAGGAAATATAAACAGTCAAGATATCCTCACATTCCAAACAAGTTTTAAGTTTATTGCCACAAATTCAGTTAAAACATACAGAGAGACAATCAATTAAAATATACATATACAAACCAAAATCATTTCAGGTAAAGTACCTACTCATCATTAAAAAGTGTGTGATGGAGATTGACATAACAGTTTGAGTAATAGTGGTGGGAATCAGCAGTAGGCCATTGACCTTTCGAGGTTGATTCCCTTTATATGTTTACAATGCTGGAAGCTATACTTCATCATACCCTAGATCACGAATCATATTGAAAATCAGATTTGCAATGAATAAGGACAAGGAAAAGAACATCCAAAAAGAAAGGAACCTAGACATACAAAACCACAACCACAACAACAACAACAACTGTAGGGGACTGGGGCAAATGGGCAAAGTTGTAGTTATAATCAAACAACGATTTGTGCATACAGTGTTCTGTAAGGGTCTGTTTAAGGGCACGCAAATCTGTACATGTCATTTAATGTTTAGATTTTATACACATTTACTTCCATCTGCCTCTCCTTTTCAAACATGTTTCGCCTGGCGATGTAATGCAAGCATAGCATATTACATTCATACTCCACGCGATGATCATCCGACTTCATTTCAATAACCCTAAAACTATTCGAATCGAATCAATTAGACTTTAATGATTCTCCTGACGTGTCCAACTCGTAATATTCATGACATGAATGTTGCATTCAACGCAGAACTTGATTAGGTGCATTCTTGGTTTTTAGCCAATAAACTCACTATCAATTTTGAAAAAAACAAATTTTATGATTCAAGTAAATTCAATTCAATGTTTTATTTATTTCCATCGTCAAAAAAATAAGAATAAAACATGATTCAAAGCGGTACAAATTGTCTTTCATTCATGTGATTCGCTGGACAGTTTCTTCGAATACAATATAAAGTGTATACACGAATTAAAAAAGAAACAATGCACACTTTGTAATGGTAACAAAACAAAAAAGTAAGTAATCATAACGACAAAAAAAAAAAAAACACTGTTCCACTAAAAAGTCAGGCTTGTAAGACGTGGAATACTGGAATGAAAACAACAACAGCACCAATATGTTATACCAATAAGATTAATAAGATAATTAATAAGATGTTAACCTATTCATTTATATATCACTGTACATTTGCTCATTGATATAATGATGCTGATAATACACACATACTATAAACAGTGCTTACTATTATTTTAGAATGCAAACATATAAGATATAACATAGCAAAATTATGGCAAAGACACTATTTCGACGTGCATGCCAGGAAAATGTGACAAAAAGAGAAGATATACACGCGGCCGCACAAAACAATAACGACAACAATAACAACACGCAACACAGAAAATCAAATGAAAAATACACACATACAGTTACTGGACAACGAAGAACGAGGAAAGAGGAGCAGGGGAGAATGGAGAGAAAAAAAAAAGAAAAGGAAGGGAATGGAAAAGGTCTGTGGACATGCTACACAATCTCAAGGACAAGTAAAATATTGGGGATTTTTCATAAACGGAACTAACTGGTATATGTGGGAGGCAAATATTTTTTAAAGTTTATATTTGAATGTGATTAACTTAACAGATTCTTTTAAATTATTATTTAAGCTATTCCAAAATCTTGGTCAAGTATAAGCAAATGTATTTTGAGTGTGTACAGTTCTCACTCGGGGAAGATGAAAATATATGAGACCTTCAACGTATTGTTTGGGACAGGTTCACATATTAGTATCACATTTCATAATTTCTATGATATTAGAATTATCAGTTTGCAGATTGATAATATGATGTCCATTCAACATATGATTCTACAGGCAAAATTTGTGTGAAATGACACAAAATAAAAGCTTACGTCTTTGGAAAAAGCTGTTTTTATTTCAATTATTTCTATTATATTTATTTGATACTTATGTCGGATAAAAAATAAAGGAAATGATAAGACCATTTCAATGTGATTCGTAACTATAATTGCTACACGTTTTCGTCTTTCAGCAAATTGTTGCCAAGAAAACCCCAATTTCATTCATTATTATACTAACTGAAATTGGAACAGAAAAACATGCTAAATCTGACAGACATGATTGTCAGTTTATGGTTAGCATGGCAACAAGCAATATCAGACATTATCTAAATTATATTTAAAAATGTTTGCAATGAAATTTTACGAAAAGTAACCAAATTTGGTTGAAATTGGGTATAGCGCGTATAGGAGTGATCTTTATAGGGTTTAGATGCAAGTATATGAATGATTCTGAAAGCATTGATTAAGTTCGCGGCTGCCCTGTTAGCGTTTGACGGCGCACAATTTCCTTCATCACCCGTCTGCCACTAAGAAGCTGGCACAGCATGGATGAATTACGCGATATCTGCTGAATGATCCTCCCTCTTTTTATTGTCTCGTTTTCTAGACTGCACTCTCTATACACTGTTTGAAGCATTGATCGGAAATGGCCCAAGTCCGTTTGAAATCGCTGGCCATATTCCGCTATTTTACTCCACAAGGTGTCGTTAAAGTGCTTGTAGAGAATGTTGTCTGCCATATTCCACTCTCTAATCTTTTCCCGTTGACTCAATGTTGCCAGTGATCCAGAAACTCGTTCGTTTGATCTGACATATAAGATATCAGTGAAGTTCCAATTCATGATGTATTTCAAGAGCAACAAGGACTCGTCCAAATGTTCGACGACTAGAACAAGATCAAGTTCCCTGTCTAAAGTGCCTATGATTTCGTGAATCACAGTTTTATCAGAATGAATCCTTTTATCGCCACTGAGATCGTACCACATGCCATTTTTTGTATAGCATTTACAATGACCGTACATTTGATTCCAGCTGCTGCTGGCATTCTTGAAGAAATTTGCTATCTTGCTAGTCGCGCCGTTGCCTGAAAACCGTTTTTGACAGCCGAAAAAGAAAAATGCAGACTCCCATTGCGCCACTGGGTCGCGGATGATTGAGACGAACTTAGCTCCCTGTCTCATGTGGTTCTTGATGAACTTCAGATTCGGAAGAAACAGGACGTGTGACGTCAGGAGATCGTAGTCTTGATATCGGTCGTAGTTTCCGATTTCTTTTCCTAACGGAGGAAGAATCTGTGTGTTTGACTTAGCGATAAGTTCACGGAAATGTCCATATTCCCGGTCGCCTTTAAAGAGAAGGAAGGAGAGATTGCGAGTGTACCCGAAGCGCTCTACCACCTTTGAGACGGTTGTACTTCCTGTTTTATGAGTCTTGACGAAGACTAGCGATGTGTGTGGTACTCTGAGGTGATGTCTGACTTCAGGGGGCGGGATTCCTACATACCTTTGGGAACTCCATATCTCTTGGAATGACCAGTATTTGTTTTGGGGAGTTGCATGATCAGTGCTGTACGTGGCGCTTGATAGAATCTGCAAGTACATGGACACCAAGAAGAGGATGATAATGCAGAGGCCAGCTCCAAACTGGAAGAAAAAAAAATGCAATGAACAAAATGTTAAAGCTTTGCAATTTCTAGTAATCAGTTTTGTGCATTTTTTAATGCCTAAGTGTCGCCGGAGGCACTGTGTTTTCGGTTCGTCCGTCCGTCCGAACTTCCGTTCGTCTTTCTGTCCATCTTTCTGTCCGTCCCTCCTTTCGAGATCAATTTTGTGGAAGGCATAAATTAAGAACCGTTTGAGGAAAAAAAATTAAGAACCGTTAGGGGCATGTAAATAAATGCATGTTGACAAATGCTCGTCTATCTTCTAATTTATGATTTTGAAAGGCCAACACTTTGCATACTATCTCGCCAATACAGTTAGAGACTTTATGTTTAACACCAAAATCATGCGCATTCATAGTTACTCTGTAATGCACCTGTCACACTTGCTACCAAGTATACCCTCCTATGATACAGCGACTTCATATAAACCACACAGTACAAACCTATACCATGCATGCAAGCAAGAAATTATCGTCCCACTGACTGATGTATCCCTCTATAAAACAGTGTAAAACGATAAAGCGTAAGGTTTATATATATATATATATATATATATATATATATATATATATATCACAGTAAAGGTCTCATACAGATTGCAGATTTGATTACTGACACCTTGATCCGTTGGGTATTTTTTTCTTTTATTTTTTTTTCATAATTTATAAATCATTTTTTTTAAATTTTACTGTGCGTGTTGGAATAATGATAATAGTTATAATGATAAAACCGAATCTAAGCCAGCAAACTATTACAATGCATGGATGTAGAATCCTTGTTGTCGCTAGTCGAAGTGGGAAACACCACTTTTTGACAAAGTTGCTTGAATGCGTTAGTTGTGAGTTCTCATTCTACATTGTCGGCGAAACTTGTGCCAGCACACATAAATGGGCTTTTAAAACATTCAAGTTAGCAGCTGCAGTGAAAGACATTTGGAGAATTCATTAATCTCATCGAAATGTCGGGATATATAATTGGGTAATTTATTCAGATCTCAACTAGATTAAGAAAATGTTTCATAACGAAATCTTATGCAACCATGATCCATCAAATAATTAGTATGACTAGCTGTCCTAGAATAACTTTTCATTTACATTGAATGCTAAGCGCGTTGCTCTCCCGCGAGCACAGACAAATGTTATTGGTAAAGCAATGGTTAATGATTCATTTGAACATGTTTTTATATAGTTGTTATGTATCAGTATGAAGTGTTTGCTGAGGACGGCAATATGAAAGTATCACCAAGCACGGTTGAACCCCCCCCCCCCCAAAAAAAAGACCCTACACAGAGGGCACCGTCGCCATAAACTCGTCCGTAGTTCATAGAGGCCCACCCTGTTAACTACGATGTGCCATTATAAATCGGGCCTTATGTGTGCGTTGAAAGAAAATGTTTTTGCTTATAGGTCCTAAATAGATTGAATTCAAACCATATATTTTCATATTGTATCTTGTTTCTAAATATTCCAAATTTGTTTTTGGTTCCCTATAGCGTTCACAGCCTGCCACATACCTTTGTTCATTTTGTGCTTTAGTTTGTTAAAATGTCGTACAGTATCATTTTTGGAAACGTCAGGAAATTTTTCACAGAGGAAGGATATCGTTTTTGTAACGATTTTTTTTTTCCTGGTCAGAAGAAATTCACTAGAAATCGATTATTTTCTCATCCCCTCAACCATTAAAAAAATATTTCCAGTTTATTATCAAGCGGAAAGACCTGAATTAATATCCTCCACAATATCCAAGCTTAGACCTTTGGAAGAAGTCTGAATTTCAAGGGTTCCGAAAGGGTCAAATTGCATCGAACACACAGACACACACACATGGAACTATATACACGCATATATATTCCTCTATATTGCAGTTTATTTGATGTAAAATAAATATGTCTTATATAATGTTTATTTACATTACGAAGACAGTACAACACGAAGTGAGTTATAATCATCAGATAAAATACATTTAATGCCAGCCAAGCATGTTAAGAACTTAGGAAGGATAATTGTGTAAAAAATTCTCCGTAAGTTTACGTTTGAATACATTAAAAGAGGTAACTTTACGAATATCATGTGATGTTGAATTCCATATAAGCGGACCTTGATATTATTTAAAGATACAGATTTTTTAAATGAAGATGTTCTTACTTTTGGCAAGTGAAAATACTCAGGGGTAAGTTTCTGATATGGTGTGAATGAGTATGGCAAATTAAAGTGAAATAATGCAGCAGAGAATTGGGTAAAAGCTTTTTATGCCATAAATACATAAGATTACCTAAAATATACTTTTATCTATCAGGCATCGTTAAAATGTTTTGGGTATGAAAAATTGGTGAAGTGTGAGTTAAATAAGTTGAATGGTTGATAGCTCTTATTGCATGTTTTTGTAGTTTAAAAAGTCTGTCTAAATTTATATTTGCAGCACATCTCCAAACAGAAAGGTCATATTCTAAAAAGGGCGCAATAGATGAATATATTGCACTCTTTGATAAAGGATAAACGAACATAAATACATTTCTTTAAAAATCCTTGAAAAAGAGACAAAACAGTTATCGGACGATGATTACTTAAAAACTCTTGTAAACCTTTTTAAAAACAGGTATTACATATGCTATTATCAGTTTATCTGGGAAGACACCAACATCTTAACACATATTAAATATTGCACATAGAGGTTCACATACATAATTAATAACTTTTCAAAACGCAAACTGCAATTTCATCTGAAACTGGGCTAGTATCATTCTTAAATTATTCACAATATCAACAATTACATCAGGAAACATTTGTTTAAAAAAATGAAGACTTCTCATTTTTAGTGATATATTTTTACAATAGGTGACTTCTTATCAACATGAAACTTACATTTCAAATCTTAACCAACATTAACAAAATACTCATTAAAACATAAGGAATTATATTCTTATCTGAAATCAATTCATTATCAACAATAATCTTATTAACACAGGATTTCATTGTTTGTTTTCACAAAGCCCTATTAATCACTTTTCACGTTTTACTACTGTCACCATGCGCAGCTTAAAATTGAATCTTATAATACAGTTTTTTGCCTGCTTGATTTTATCAAAAACTTTGTTTCTCATTTTCTTATATACTTATATACCATTTTTCTATAATCAGTTTGATTTTTTTTTTACTATAACTTATACAAATGGTTTTTATTTTTCATAAGTTTTTTGATTTATCTTCCTTTAAAACAATACATCATGATAATTTGAGAATACATTTATAAATTCATTGTAACAATCATTGGCATTAAAAAAAATATGATATTCCATTGGAAACTGTTCAAATTCTGCGTAATTGTAATTCTATTTGTTTTTGTCTCACTGATTTCACGTTTATAAAAACATTAAAAAATAGTAATTGTATTGCAAATACAATATACTGTATAGGAAAAATGATCACTTATATCACTGAAAAGAAGCCCAGGTAAAGATTATTTACACTATCATCGTTTCTAAATATATTACCAATTAACGAAACCGAGTCTAGAGTAACCCTTGCAGGATAATATGAGAAGAAACATATTATGAACAAACAACATATATATATATATAATATATATATATATGTATAAATCATTTACATATTGCTCTTTATCTAATCTTAAAAGTTTAATATTAAAATCACCTATCAGGTAAAACACTTTTTCTAATTTTGCACAATTTGCAATAATTCCTTTAAAGCTTTCATAAAATCAGAAAATATACTTTCAATATAATAAATGTTTACATCTAAATCAGTCCTTCGTTTAAATTGAACTTTTTTTAAATATACAAACCAACTCCACCACCTCTCTTGAATTTACGACTATTTGCAAAGAAAGAATAATTATCAAGCCTGTACAAATCGAGAGGTGAGTTACCATTCAGCCATGTTTCATAAATACCCATTATAGTTGTTGCAATATCAATTGGAGTTAGAAATACGTTTAAATTATCAAAATTATGAGACATGCTCCTACAATGAAAATGAATACAATGAAGGGGAGATTCATTTTCTGTTGCAATCACTTTGAAATGTAAAACGGTGTTGAAATCTTGGGTTGAATAGTACTACTGATTAGAGACATAATCGTTATCGCTAGCAGGAGAAATATGTTCGCGTAATTTTTGAAATTCAGATTGCACGTGAGAAAACTGGCATTGGTTGAATATATCAGAAAAAGATATTGAACAACAAAAAAGACTCACTACACACAATAAATAATTTAACTTCAAGAACTAAGAACATGTATAGGAGAAGATGAGAGCGAAAAGAGAGTCTGCTCCCAATGACTGAATGAGGATGCAATAAGTATCAAGGAAATTACATTAGTTTTACATATTTTATGCATAGATATCGGTTTACGAAAACAACATATTTTGTTTAAAACTTTTTTTCAATTCACTGACTGATCATATTCTCTTTCTCACAGTGGATCCATTGGTTGATTTGATCAGCATGATGACTCTGCCATCACTGGACCACGCTGCACACAGTTTGTCATTTCTTTCTACTTCTTCTTTTGCTTTGTGTCAACAGGAGGCAATTTTCTGCTGTGAGATCTTCCTCAATCCCTACATGAGTACCTTTCAGTCTTCTCCGGCTTTTGATGACCATGTCTCTGGTGCGGTAAGTGGTGAACTTGACTGCGATGGCACGTGGAGGAGGTTATTTCCTCTCTCCTTGTCTTGAACTGGTGGTTCGTGGGGCACCCACACGGTGAGACCTGTCAATCTCATGTCGCTGCAGCTTCATGTTCAGCTTCTCCGAGGCCAGATCAAACATCACCTGGTCTGTATCCTCCTTTGGGTTTTCCGGGATGCCATATAGCCGCACGTAGTTATGACGAGAGTATTGGTCAGCATCATTCATGTCTCGTTTGAGCTTGTCTATATCGGCTGAGTCAAGTTCGTGTTGTTTTTGCAGTGGCATGATGACACTCGCCTTGCATTTCACTTCAGCCTCCAATTCAATAAACTTGCTTTACGTAATTTCTAGTTGCGTTTGAAGCTTTTGCATGTCATTGCAGACTGTTTCCACAAGGGAAACTTTGAACAACTCGAACTGCTCACTGTTGAAGAATTCTCAGACCCTTTCATATATCTGTTGACAGAATTCAGAAGCATCAACACAAGGGGTAGAAACAGAAGAACGTGATTTCTTTTGACCCCTGGTCCCTGGCATACCGATTGATGAGCAAGGCACTTCACCACATTGTAAACAATGCAAGGTGCTGAATAGTCCCTGAAATAATCACCCCTTACATACATACTTAGGGAGTCTCGAGGTACGTGGTGCTCCCCGACAAACAAAAGAAGTGATTAGGAAGAGTGCATTCACGCAACACTGCGCGGGGAGACCGAATAGGTAGACACGTAGTGTGCTGTGCAAATTAAAGTCAGAGTCCAGTGTTCTGTGACATACTGGATGGCAGCAGCTAACACAACTTGGTGAGCACGGGACTGAGGCAAAAAGACAGTTAAACTGAATCCAAATGAGAAATAAGAAAACTGAGCAAGTCTTTCCTTTTCTTGAACTTACATCCTGCCAGTATGGTACTACTTCATTCCAGAAGGTTCACCATTCAGTCATACAACACACAAATATCCAGAAGGTGGGACTTCACTTCAGAAAATGCGCAATTTGTACCAGTAGCTCCTATCTCCTTGCTCTCCTCGTTCTATAATAAGTAAATAGTTAAATCAGCTGTATCC
Source organism: Diadema setosum (assembly GCF_964275005.1). NCBI lineage: Eukaryota > Metazoa > Echinodermata > Echinoidea > Diadematoida > Diadematidae > Diadema > Diadema setosum. The sequence continues at coordinate 16,801,520 of NC_092696.1, read as the reverse complement.
CTATCTTATCATTTCACCTGTTCATTCACATAATAGTACCTTTGTTTATAGGTGCTTAAGATAAAAATTGTCTCTGTAAACTACAATTTCTTTAATCAATGTTAATGTTTAATATAATATAACGTCATCTTTGTTCCGTGACACATCCAAAACAAACTTCGCATGTAGGTCCATATAAATTTCTAACCATTTAAAAGCTTCCCGACTCTACTTGATTTTTTCATATTATAACTTGTTTGTCGAATAGATTAATTTCAGTATTTTTGCTGTCTCGATTTGCTTCTCTTCAGTCTTAATTTCTTCAGTTTTCTTCAATAACAGTCTAGCGTCTGAACACAACTTTGTGGTATTCAAATATATTGTTTTCGCCTTACATGCCCAAATTGTTCATTCCATACTGATGGATTTCAGAGTTTTTCGGGCATTCATATCTTATTTTAAAGGTGAAAAGAAATATCTACTGTACTAATCATACAGATATGTGTTTAAATATCCTGCTAATCGCATGTCAATTATTGCTTTTTTATTTTGATCTTGTGTTGTTCTTTCAAAGCTGAGTTTGTATGTTCCAAATAACATTTACTAGTATATTTCTAAAAAAAGTGTAGAAAAGTATCCATTAAATTATAATCAATCGTCAACAATATAGTATAGTATTATGTTCACCAGCATTTTGTTTTAACGAAACTAGTTATGATGCATGAAAACTTTTTTTTTTTTGATTTAGAAAGAAAAAAAAATATATATATATCTGTGGACCATACGCAGACATTAAAGTTTTTTCATCATCGTATAGTCAAAAAGTCATATGGAGAGTAATGAAAATGATCAGAATTGTCTTCACTATCTTTTATCTATGAACTCCGCCATACTATAAGTGAAGTAAAGAAGATTACACCACTTTGAATTGCTCGATTTGCAGCTGCACAAAAAAAGTATCTTAAATAGTATCTATTGAGACGCATCTTGAAATATTCAACAGTTTCATGCACTGTTTAAAATTTGTGGTGCAAGTTTGTGATGCATGGGCAAAGGCCATATCCCCTCGATCGTGCTCGAAGGATCAAAACAAGTACGAAGCAGTAATGATAAAGATTATGTTCAATATTATTTACAGAAACAAGGCTACTGTGACTTTCTTAAATCAAAATTTGAGTAATATGACATGTAAACACTGCAAAGCACCAGACAAAATTCAACCAGAGCTTTTGTATCCATGCCTGTAAATCTTTCGCAAACTGTGTGCCACAATAGGTAATCCCCTTCGTATCATACCATCTTGTTAGCCTGTATACATGTAATTCGTTCCATATGGCAAAAATAAATGGATACAAAATGAACAGGAAATGGTAAGGATTTGTCATATTTCAAAACAAAATCTCAACAAATTTCGTGTACTTACCCATCTGACCTTTTCTCGTCCCATACCGGAAACTAAAAGTTATTGAGAAATACCGGGATCTGGGGAATTATTCTTAAATCCAAAGCTCAAAGTTTCGCAGCAAAATGCGAGACGTCTGTGTTCTAAAGAGCAGATGATGTCAGCTCTGCGTGCAACGCGTAATAGCAAACAGTGGCACACTTTGACATGATATGTGAATTTTGCTTTCATTGATGAAAGGCCTGTAAAGCGATTGGAAATTAGTTAGTTGCTTCCTTCCTTCCGCTTATTTTTTTCTCTTTCTCCCTCTCTCTTATATTATATATGAAGAGTTTGTTTGCAAAAACCGATAAGTCCATTTTTGAAGATTTTGAAGTGCGGTCTCTGTCATAAAGTACAAAATCATACCTTTTAAATGATATATTGGTCATTACATATAAAGGTACATTTTTGAAGTTATGATCAAAAGAAGCAAAAATTTTCTTTTTATTCTCTTTATTTTTCTTGACCTTTAGTCGCAAATATCTCCATTTGGCAAATATGGACTTATCGGTTTTTGCGAACAAACTCTTCATATGTTATACTATGTGTTAAAAAAAAAATCCTCACTTTTATTCCCTAATAGTGCAAAAATATATCAGATAATACTGACATTGACATACGAGTAATAGCTGAATAGTGTACAATATCATTTTGTTAGAGTTAATTAAAATGGAAGCATATATCAGTCTCATTAGATTAAAGGTAATTTTTTTAGTAAGCATTCAGATTTTGCTCCATTTTCAACCCTTTGCAATATATATATATATATATATATATATATATATATGAAGAGTTTGTTTGCAAAAACCGATAAGTCCATATTTGCCAAATGGAGATATTTGCGATTAAAGGTCAAGAAAAATAAAGAGAATAATAAGAAAATTTTTGCTTCTTTTGACCATAACTTCAAAGATATACCTTTATATATAGTGACCAATATATCATTTAAAAGGTATTATTTAGTACTTTATGACAAAGATCGTACTTCAAAATCTTCAAAAATGGACTTATCGGTTTTTGCAAACAAACTCTTCATATATATATATATATATATATATATATATACATGTGCACAGGGGCCAATTAGTGTGCACGGGAGTGTGTGGTTTACACCCAGACTATATTATAGTCCTTGACAATGGACAGGGTTTTAATTCTGTATTACCTATTCATGAAGAAGGCCACTTAATCTCACAACTAGTCTCTATTCATTCTCTGGCATTAACTATGTAAAGTCATTTCGCTGACATTGACTGATATGTCATTTTAATAGATTTTGAAGCATTCAAAGAAACGCAAAGTGATTTAAGTCATTTAAAGGATAGGAATAATGACGTTGTCCTTGATGACGATGACGACAATGACAGTGATTATTATGATGAAACGATTATCATAATGACTGTCACATAGGCGGACTTAAATGATACTCAATCACACTCGTGCCATTCACTTTTATATAGACTTTATTAAAACAATTTGTGAAGTATTTACACAACTGAAATCAAGGGGTTGTGACCTACGTAAAATACAAAGCCAAAATTCTGTGTGAGATTAATTAGATTGTACCACCACCTATGTTCCACAACTGTGTGAACGGGACCCTGGCCTGGTCCGGTTTCATCTGTAATTTCAACTTATCACTTTATCCCGAATAGTTATAACTAACGACTTCACTATCAAATCACTACCCCTATCACCATCAGATACAGCACTGTTAAATTCACATCACCGTAGTGCTGATCCTGAGGTGACCAGCCTGCACACACGACGGTTTACCGCGGTTATAACATTCGTCTTCTACTACATTACTTCCATTAACATCAGGGTTCTGTACTAACCCACAATTATCATTGATTATGGAAGTGCCAATATTCGAACTGTGTTCACATTCCATTCACCTTGGAATATCAAACCACATCGTCACATCATTGTAAATCATGTCTATGGGGTGCATATACCATACTCGCGCGGTTCATCTCTCACCTGCGTCGTCCAAAAAGTCACATTTGTGAACAATTTGTCCCTTCCCGCACATAACCTCGTCACCTCGTGGGTAGACCGTCCATGGATTTCAAAGTTGAGGTGGGCCCCACCCTACCTGCATGGTCCAACTCCAAAATGTCGCGAGGGACCCGCGTTCCGTACAGTTACTGGCGTCCAAAGGCTCTCCCTATATAGCGAGGGGTGGACACAGTCGCTCTGCGGGGAATGCGTCTGCCTGGGAGTGGACAATACCTCGGCGCCATCTACAAAATTATTTAAATGCGACATGGGGTGTGTTCTAATCATACACACACAAAAGGGTTATCAGCTTAGAATCCTGACAACACAGTAAAAATTTCAGAACTGCGTTATCATCCATTTGACATACAAAATTCACTTGAGATATTGCAGGAATTATAAATATAACGTGACATACCTTGTTAATATCAACGCTTCATTTTCGAAAGCTTTACACCATTATAATATACTTTATTACTTATTTACAGGGTTCTACGGGGCTACTAGTGGTGCCCTGAAGTACATTCACATCTTTATACAAGAAAAAAAAAATCAAATCGCAACTAGCTTACCTATAACCGGTGTAATTATGGCCAAAATGCCTCTCCGCCCTGACTGCTGTAAGCAGTGGTAAGGTTGCAAAAAGGCCGTTGGAGTACCGAAACAAAACTGAGCGCTGGTTACTGTATAAAGGCTGAAGGTAAGGTGGACAACTCCTGGCCGCAAACGAAATTGAGCTCCGGTTAAAATATCGTGCCAACTGGCACCTGGGTGTGGCAGGTGGATTTCCTGCCATGCCATGGGCACTCCTTTTCGAGGCATTTTAAATATTCAAATTCAAATTCAAATTCAAACTTTATTTTCACTTTCTTCCTTCAACAGAATGTACAAGAAACATTATTATGAATTTGACATGCGAATCGTTGAAAATGTATATAACCAAACATGATTAACAACATGTTCATGTCTACATGATCAGTACAATAAAGATACATACACTCTATATACACCCTGAGAAAAAAAAAGTGGTGGTACCCACTGAAGAGACTAAGCTTGTGACATGTGGATATCTCTGAGGGAAAGGGGGAAAATGGGGTGAAAACTTACAACTACAAAGAGTGCGGGAAACTGGGGAAGTGGGGAATAGAGAAAAAAAAAGAAAGCAAAAGTGTGAAAAAAAAGGGAACAAGGAAAAACAGGGAAAAGAGGAAGAGAGAGAGAGAGAGAGAAGCCAAAAAATTGTTGATGCATACACCAATGGCGAAAGCCCACAGAGACAATCAGCCAAGTGTTTTCGAAAGTGACACATTGTCGAGCAGCTTTCCAGCGGAAGAGATTCAACTGTGAGGACGAGAGGACGAGAGCACGTATAGAATACTACCAGGTAGTAAAAATAATTGATGCCTCGAGAGAACGCAGCCTTACAGTGAAAGAAGAGAAGACGATATCGTGCTCACAAAAATATTACAAAATTAAATACATTCAGTTACATTATAAGACTTCAAAAGAAACATTTTCAATCTATTTTTAAAAGAATTCAATGATGGTGCATTTTTTATATCCATAGGAAGGGAGTTCCAGAATCTTGGACCTACATAAATAAAAGTCTGTTGAGCTGGCAAGGTTCTTAACAGAGGTAAATGAAATTCATTTGACTGTCTAGTTGGGTATCTATGGTATGTCCGGTTACGCATAAACATGGAGTTAAGTACAAACGGGAGGCAATTATTATTATAAGTATACATAAACTGCCCTAATTGTTATAAAAACAAATCTTTAATTTTTAGAATCTTGTTATCAAAAAACAAAGGATCTGTATGTGAATATGGAACAGTATTACAAATAATGCGAAGAGCCTTCTTTTGTAACAGTAGAATCCTATCCAATAATAATTGATGCGTGTTTCCCCATACCAAAATTCCATAATTTAAATAAGGCAATATCAAAGATGAATACAATGTTAACAACGAATGCTGAGGAATAGACAGTTTTAATCTATTAATAACACCTATGTTACGTGAAATTTTCTTGCAGACATTATCAATATAAAATTTCCAAGAAAATTTTGTTATTCACTATAACACCGAGAAATTTTATATGGGAAACACTTTCTAAGACAGCGTCACCAAAACAAATGTCCATATCTAAATTATCTAAAGCATATATTTTTGTTTTTTGGATATTCAAAGACAACTTATTTGCTTTTATCCACTCACATAAATTTTCTAATTCGGAATTAACTGTCTGCACAAGAATATTTGGGTCTTCATGTGAGTAAAAAACATTTGAATCGTCGGCAAAAACTATGAACGATAACACATCTGACGAAGCACAAAAATCATAAATGTAAACAATAAACAATAGCGGGCCCAATAAACTACCTTGTGGCACGCCACACTTCAGTTCTCTCATATCAGAACTTTGATTGTTCAAAAATACATATTGTTTGAGATCAGTTAGATAACTCCTGAACCACTCCAAGGCCTTCCCACGTATACCATAATGAGACAACTTGTAGAGTAGGATATCATGGTTTATAGTGTCGAAGGCCTTGGAGAAGTCCAGGAAGATACCAATCAAATGTGAGCGATTGTCTAAAGCATGTGCTACTTTGTCAACAAAATTAAGCAAAGCGTGACAGGTGCTATGCTTTTCTCGGAATCCAAACTGCGAATTTGTAAAAACATCACACATCTTTAGAAAATTCATCGTTCTTTTATATATAATTTTCTCTAAAATCTTGGACAAACAAGATAATAAAGAAAAGTTAATAGGTCTGTAATTACTAATATCTAATTTATCTCTATTCTTATATAATAATGGGAATTACACACCCGTTAACATTGACAAATTAAAAATATGTGCCAAAGGATCCGCAACAGAAGATATAACACTTTTCAAAATCATATTGCTTATGTCATCATAACCGGAACTTTTTTTGTTTTTCAAACCAGATACAATATCAGTAATCTCGTACCTCGTGGTAGGGGTAAAAAATACTGAATTCATATTATATCGATTTAAAAAATCAGAGAAATGTTTATTAGTATCGGGGATTTCTTGAGCAAGGTTTTCTCCTATTGTAGTGAAATATATGTTAAAAACATTTGCTATATCAACAGGATTATCAATAATTTCATCATTAAATCTCATTTTCGAAATACTTAACTTTTCATTTGAAATATTCATTGCTTGTTTCAATACGTTCCATGTACTTTTCATATCACACCTATATCTTTCTAATTGTTTATGATAATATTTTTTTCTTTTCAATACGTATTAACTTAGTGAGAGTATTCTTATACAAAGTATATTTAATTCGTGCTTGTTCAATTTTTTTTTCCATTTTAAATACATAAAACAGTTTATTTTTTCTATTTATGGAACGTAAAATGGAATTGGAAGTCCATGGAAGCTTTGGAGTTGTTTTATAATTCCCCCGTTTATCCTTTCTTTTGGGAATGTGAATATCCATATGATTATCAAAAATTTCCAAAAAATTATTCAAAGCCAAATTAATGTCATCAGTATCAAACACACAATCATCATCATATTTCACGTTACTCTTATTCGTACCTATGCACTATACATATGTAAAAAACAATGTATTTACAGTGTTTTATATTTTGTAGTATTTCTCCATTCCGCAAACAATATAATTTTTTGTGTATTATGTAGATAGGTCTCTGGGCTGCCACGTGCTCAAGCTTTTGCTTATAGTGGCAGTCCTTCTTCCGCATAATTTCTCAGATAATTATTTGGAAAATTGGTAATACGATTTATAATTTGTTAATGAAATTAATCTACACATCGATTTTCCTTCTCTGAATCATGTACTTGTAATCTGCTTACTGATATTCCATGTGATATTACGGAAAATGATTTTGATTTATGTATGAAATTGTGTTGGAAGAAAAATAAATCAAACAAACAAACAAACAATCCCAATTAACATTATCCAAGGAAGCACAAAAGAAGTCAAATTTTCTTGGGTTACTTTACGCCTCAAGTATCGCTGGGATGAATTATTACTAATATGGCTAAATTTAAGGTGCGTCATTATTGGAAAATGATCAGTAATATCTGATAAGATAATATTTGGTAAAATAAAAGGGACTTGAAAAAAAAAAAACACCTATACAACACACTCCCTGGACTGGAGTTATTTTCTGTCTTTTCTTTAGACACCTAGGTCTTAATTGACATGTAAAAAAAAAAGTAAACTCGTCTCGGTCATCGATGGCATGGCTCATGTCACAAATGTACACACAAGTAGTTATGTACATGTTTAATGTATCAAGGCTGTATGCATGGTTGTTTTAATGTGTACATTGTATGTACACAGGGTGACCAGATTAATGGAGAACATTCTATATGATATTAGATATAGTACATACAGGCTGACTAGATCAGTGGAGAATTTTCTACGTGGTATAAAATGTAGCTACAGTACATGTATGCATGTGATAGGAAATACATTATAGCTCACTCAATCTAGAATGATTTAACCCATTCCAGAAAATTCTAGGAAGTGCTGGCTGAGTGAGGCACTGCCCCTGTAGCCCAATGTGATTGGTAGTTAATTTTGGCAATGATGTTATGCACATAGTTAGGCAGTGAGTCATCCAGGATTCCTGGAATTTGGACTTGCTAGCATGTTCAGGTATGTGGCCCCAGGTTGGAGAAAATTACAGAATGTACTAGAAAGGGGTGAATGGATAGTATATAAGCTAGAGAAATTCTGCAGTAGGCAGAGTACCCAACACCTCTGCTCTGAGAGTTACGTCACTTCTGGCTCTGAAGCGACTTGTTAAAGTCAGTCCTGTGTTACCTGCTGACCTGCTATACAAACTGTGTTTGTGGAGATAAGGCCTGGGAGACATTTTGCCTGCAAAGAATTAATTTGCCTACGTTGGAAATAGACTCCATATTTTAGTGTCAACGGACATTATTACGGCAAAGCTGTTGACGGGCTGGTTTCTTTGCTGGACATTATAAAGTGAATCATCATTCAACGCATCAACTGGACGTGGTCGTCATAACGTTTGGATTCTGCACGTTTTGCTGTGGACCTATATCGTGGACTTTACCCTGGATTTATAACGTGGATTATTGCAACCAGTGCCTTTGGAGTTACGTCGGAGGAATCATTCATCGGTGCGTCAAGGATCATTCATCGGTGCATCGAACATCATATCTGAACATTTTCAAAGGATTACTTGATAACAAAATATGTAAGTGATTTCATTACCGATTTATAATTGTTTTATTGATCATTATTGTACTGATGTGAAAACCGATTACGAGTCTGTACCCACAATATCACTGTTAATAAACCGCCTGAACATTAGTTGATTGTTTCTTTTGTGCGATCATTCTCAGAGTGATTTTGGTCGTAACACTCACATAACATCGACACCTGTCTTAGCACTCTCTCTCTCTCTCTCTCTCGCTTTTTCTCTCTCGTTCACTCACTCTCACTCTTTGTCTCATTTTCCCTCCACATAAGAATGATTGCCTAGATGAATGACCGATATAAATAACATATATGAAACAGCGTGGAAATGCATTTTCAATGTGACAACGACTATAAATTGACGATGACTATATGATGTTACTGATTATGCTGCTGCTGTTACTAATGATGGTGATCATGGTATACTGTGATGATGATAATAATAATAATGACAATGATATAACGACAATGATGATAGTGATGATGACTATGGTGCCCGCAAGGGCGTAGCGAGGGGGGGTGTTTTGGGTGTTCAAACACCCCCCTTTGCCGAAATGGGGGTGTTTGAGGTGTTCAAACACCTCCCTTGGGCAAAAGGGAGGTGTTTGAGCTGTTCAACACCCCTCTTCAACAATGTTTAGATGTTAAAAAAATGAAACAAAAGCTGTCTTTACCGCTTTTATTTCCGTTTTGAATTCCGCCTTTCCTTTCTTTTGTGTTCATTTTCTTTTTCTCTCTCTCTCTCTTCCCTGCTTTGCTTTCTGGCCGAATCGCCGCGAAGATACATTGCGCATAATGTTCACCGTTTACCGGTATTATACCGTACGCGGTACCGTAAATTGTGTATGATGCATAATTATAATGTGTGTGCAATGCATGCTATACCGATTCTGTGACGCGCTTTGTGTATTATCGAAGCATCGACGTTTCTACTTCTTCTCTTCTTTCTTTTCCTCACCTTCTTGTCTTTTTTACTCCTTTTTTTCTTCATGTTTTTTCTTTTCCTTTTTTTTTTGCGTTTTGGGGGCGACCACACCCATCGTCCCCCTGGCTACACGGGTGTGGTCTGGGTCAGGTTCTCCCTTTTGTTTATACACAAAATGCGTCGGTTACTTATCCAATGCTGTTTTGCGCCCTTTTCCATAATTATGCATGGCAGGCGTTACACCAAAAACGGCGATCTATCCGGTCTTCCCCTCTCCATTATCTTTTGTAAAAGTAATTCATGAAATTGGGGTCTTAAGTCTTAACTATACTGATGCTTCATACATTTATTGCTAGTAGTAACATTGGTTATACGAGCACAATTTCGCCGGCGGGAGCTGAGGGGAGCTGAACCTTTCGGCTTTTTGCCAAATTATCAACTTCCTTATTTTCCCAAAATAAAGTGAGAAAAAACGCTACACAATGCACTGCCTCAAATTTTGATTTTTTGTTCTTAATAATTGAAGTTAATTTAAGCTAATTTGTGTGTGTGTGTGGGGGGGGGGGATCCAGACTATTAACACTAATATAAAATCAAAAGCCTTTAGCTGCCACTTCCATTTCCGGAAAGTGAATAATTTTTATTCCTCCAAAGTTAAGCTACTATTACTCTGTCTCATGATTTGACCACAAATTTTGAAGATAAAATGATATGCAATAATTTGAATGAGTTTTGATGATATAATTATTAGACCCATTCATATCCGGGTTTTATTCTTTTCTTCCTTTTTTTTTGTTGGCGGAGGCGCACAAAACTAAAAGTTCCTAATTTTTTCACGATCGACACTCCTAATAGCCCTGTCATGACGTGCCAGTATCAGCAGACCTAAGTTAGTTCTGTTCTGTAGTGTCTGGTGTGGTAATATTTTATTCGCCAACGCAGTGCATCTGTGCAAGACGAAAATGGGAAGTTGTTGCAATGAAAGATTTTTTGTAATGATTCAACTAGGTGTCGACTAAGATTTTACACTTAATGTCTAATTTGCATTTAATGCCCCTTTTTGAACACCTCCAATATTACCGTGGGATGCATGTATGTTCTTGAGGGACGCACATTACACCGTGCATTGCCCCCCCCCCCACACACACACACCATGGGCGTAAATCCCGGGGGATGGGGGGGGGGGATATATCCCCCCCCCCCTGAAATGGAGGAGGGGGAATGGCCTGTACAATCATCCCCCCCTCCCCGAAATTTGAGGGAAAAAATGGAGGAAGCAGAAATGTGATTGCATCAATTTTGGCATATTGCATGACGTTCGTACGCCCGCCTCCAGACAGGTAACAGAGATGAATAGTCTTGTAGGATAATGTATACATAATTTTCTCAAGCGCTCGCTCGCTTCACTCGCTCGCAAAGACAGTAATATCGACATAAGGTATCACCCAGACGTTGACAACGTCAAATAGTATAGCCCTATAGGCCTACATTGTAAACATGTAAATCCAAAATTTCACCAAAAGTGTGCACCAGATCGCTTAATTTCAGGTCTGAAAATGCAAAATCTTCCTCGTCTGAGAGGGGGGTATCCCCCTCCCACACCCTCCCCTCATTCGGTCGCTCCGCTCCCTCGCACAGATATTCCAACTCCAAGTCCCTCCCCCACCCACCATCATTACAGAACGATGCCTCTGGGAAGAGTGCTTTATTGACTTAAATCAAGAAAATAGAAAAATACAATACCTACAGGAAGATAATAAAGGTACGTTATTACATACAAAGAAATGGAGATCCATATTACCATTTCATTGAATATATTTGGGCATTATTCAGGGCTATACCCATATATGCTACGTTTTTAAAGGGGGGGGGGTCAAAATCACCTGTCAGTCAAGAAGAAAAAAAAAATCAAAAGATAAGAGAAACAACAGCAAAAACTCCTCGTTCTTTCAAGGTCTGATTTTCCACCAAAAGTCGGCTGACAAGCAAAAGGAAAAAAAAACAAACAAAAACAAAAAGTCTTCATATTTTTGCTGCCACTTCCCTCACACTTTATATTTCATGCAAAACAGTGGTACATTCGATCCCTGTTAAGTACGTGTGTGTGTGGGGGGGGGGGGGGGCGCCAAGCTTACTAAACTGCTTTTGAAATCGACATGAAAGGGGGATCAAGAAATAAGATATTTTTCTAGGATTTCTTGTAACCATAATTAAAGAGATATATAACGTGAAACATTGTGCAAAAAGTCCGGAGCCGACAAAATATTGCGATTCAGCATGATTCCTGGTTGGCATTCTGAATATAAGCAGGATGTGTGCAGTGTACTCAGAACATCCGAACGGCAAAAAGAGTCGCTGTAACGTTGCGCAATTTGATGTAGAATGTACACCTTTGTACCTTACGCTTCGTTTATTATATCAAAGCTAGATCATTAATGATTTTGCAGTGTTGCTTTACATACTAGTCTATATCAAAATGCCTTGCATTGCCAATAATAAGACTTGACCTGGGCTATTTCCTAACTTTTTCATGTATATAAAACACACACACACACAAACACAAACAATAATATTAGAGGATGTTCTAAAGTGCAGGTTTTGGATATCCTTCCCCCATTTGGTCACTTCGACGTCCCCTCGCTGGTCATACCTCCCCAAATCATGAACATAAACCGACACCATTGACTACCCTCTCAATTTCCAAAGCGTAAAAATATAGCTACAAAAGGCAGTTTTTGGAGTGCAAAATGTCAAAATTTTCAAGCTCACTCGGTCCGCTCGATCGCATTTAATCGCTATGCCATTCTCCTGATGTTGCTGCCAGTAATTGCCAGTAGTTGCGCCCGGTGCGCCCCCTTATTATAAAGTATAGCTACAAACGGCAGTTTTGAGACTGAAAAATGTCAAAATTTTCAAGCTCACTCGCTCCACTCGCTCACATTTAGTTGTTATGCTATTCTCCTGATGTCACTGCCAGTTATTGACAGCAGTTGCGCCCGTTGCACCCCCCTCAATTTCCAAAGCCAAAAAAGTATAGCTACAAACGGCAGTTTTGGGACTGCAAAATATCAAAATTTTCAAGCTCACTCGCATTTAATCGCTATGCCATTCTGCTGATGTTGGTACCAGTAATTGCCAGCAGTTGCGCCCGGTGCGCCCCCTCCCCTTAATTTCCAAAGTGAAAAAATACAGCTACACAAACGGCAGTTTTGGGACTGTAAAATGTCAAAATTTGCAGGCTCACTAGCTGCGCTGCTCGCATATTATAATCTTTATGTTATTCTCCTAATGTTGCTGCCAGTAATTGCCAGCAGTTGCACCCGGTGCCCCCCCCCCCTTAATTTCCAAAGCGAAAAAATATAGCTACAACCGGCAGTTTTGGGACTGCATGTAAAATGTCAAAATTTTCAAGATCGCTCGCTTCGCTCGCTCGCATGATAATCGTTATGTCATTCTCCTGATGTCGCTGGCAGTAATTGCCAGCAGTTGCGTCCGGAGCGCCCCCTAATTTCCAGAGCGAAAAAATATAGCTACACAAACGGCAGTTTTGGGACAGTAAAATGTCAACATTTACATGCTCGCTCGCTTCGCTCGCTCGCATTAATCGTGATGCCATTCTCCCGATGTTGCTGCCAGTAATTACCAGCAGTTGCGCCCGTTGCGCCCCCTTAATTTCCAAAGCGAAAGAATATAGCTACAACCGGCAGTTTTGGGACTGTAAAATGTTAAAATTTTCAAGCTCGCTCGCTTCGCTCGCTCGCATATAATCGTTATGTCATTCTCCTGATGTCGCTGCCAGTAATTGCCAGTAGTTGCGCCCGGTGCGCCCCCTTAATTTCCAAAGCGACAAAAATATCGCTACAACCGGCAGTTTCGAGACTGTAAAATGTCAAAATTTTCAAGATCGCTCGCTTCGCTCGCTCGCATATACTCGTTATGTCATTCTCCTGATGTCGTTGCCAGTAATTGCCAGCAGTTGCGTCCGGTGCGCCCACTTAATTTCCAAAGCGAAAATATATAGCTGCAAACGGCAGTTTGGGGACTGTAAAATGTCAAAATTTTCAACCTCGCTTGCTCCGCTCGCTCGCATTCATTTCAATTGTTATGTAATTCTCCTGATGTTGCTGCCAGTAATTTGTCGTTTCACACCGTCATTCCATAATCCATAAGGAAAAAAATGACTGCGCAGTGGAATGTATCATATTCCGTTATGTATTGCAGTCCCCATTACAGTTTCCAGACTGACAGCACACGCGCATACGCGCACACACACATACACACGCACGCACGCACAAGCATGCATACACACCCTCAAAATTACTTTTCCACGAGGTGTCCCCCCCCCCCCCTCCCCCTGTCTTGACCAACCCTCCACGGTACGTCACTGGCTGCACCCGTCCGGTTATGGGCTTGTAATCGTGGTGATGGTGACTATCGCCGATCACCCCCCCCCCCCCCACACACACACACACTCCTCAGCACGGATTTACGCTGTTGACACACACACACTTGTTCAACGTCCGTTGGCAAAAGCATACGGATTTGGGAGCCCACAGACACGACGTAGCAATTTTAGGCTACTGCATGAGAAACTAATGTCATGTGCGGGTCATGTGCGGGGACCTCTGGGCAGTCCAAGCAACTTCTACTGCGTCCGGGCTGTGTTTGGGCCACGGATTCACTCCCCGTATGGATGATGCGCGTGCTCTCTACAGCCATCGAGCGCACAACGAATTGACACCGTGCGTCTTTTACGAAAAAATATAAAAGACGCCCGGTGTCAGGGGGGGGGGGGGGCACATTATGCCCCCTACCAGATTTGGTGACTTTTCCTAAAATCTTATTGCGAACATTTTGATATATAATTCAGCTGTATTTGATGTTGCTGGTTGCCATGGCAACCATAAACTGACAACCATGTCAGTCAGATTTTGCATCTTTTTTCTGTTCCCATTTTATTTAACAGCATTACAGTGGATGAAATGGGTGTTTCTTGGCTGAAATTTGTTGAACGAGTAAAATTTGAAGTAATTATGGTCCTGAAAGTTTTTCTTATCATTTCCTGTGTTTTTATGTGACAAAGGCATAAAACAATAGATATAATAGAGATAATTGAAAACAATAATACTTTTTAAAGATTGCCCTTCTATTTTGTGATATTTTGATTCCCTCACCCAAGCTATGCCTCTAACATCATTAGTTCTTCATATTTTCAATTTGTAATCTTGAAATTCCACTATTATGCAAATATGAAATGTCATAACTGTACATGTACCCATCCCAAACATTTCATCTCAGGTCTCATAATGTATTATTATGTTGACACGAATAGCGCCCCCATGTGGTGACCTTGAGAAATTTCAACCATAACAAATAATAAGATTCCACTTGTTTATCACTTGTGACAATAATATGAAAATGATTGGTCTATGATAAGACATATATAATGGGGATAAAGAAATTATGCAGAAAAATCATGTTTTTAGCACATTTCCTATGTATTTCTTTATATTTTGGAAACTAGCGCCCTCCATGGGTGACCTTGAGAAAATTCAAATGTACAGTCGTGTAGAGTATGAGTTACTCTACCCATGTGCCAAATATGACAGTGATACATCGAATAATAAAAAAGTTATAAGGGGGGGGGGGCACAATGTGCCACCCCCCCCCCCCGGGCCTGCGAGGGGTCAAAATAGCTTGGGCTTAATAGGGTTAAACACCCCCCTCTAAAAAATCCTGGCTACGCCTATGGGTGCCCGAGTATGTTGCAGTGGAAAAAAGGGAATTAAATGAAATTAACAAACTGCAAGAAATGAATGAAACTCAGTGGCTTTCTTTGGATGGCCAAAATATTTTCACGCTATTTGCTGCATTCGAAACTAGATAATTAGAATAAAATGAAAATGTTGAAATGATTTTGTGTATGACCTATTTTTATAATACAGTAATTTTTAGGCAAAATTAAAGAATCTACACTTTCCTATCTTGGAATTATGAATTAAAGAAGTGACAGTTAACTAACTGTGTTTACATTTTCCTATCCTGGAATTAAATTAAAGAATTAACAGTTGCCTGTGTTTTTTACATTTTCCTATCTTTGAATTGAATTAAAGAATTTTCATTTTACTGTTTATGTATTGTTCTATCTTGGAACTAGGTCGCTTTATTGATGCTAGTGTGCAACTGAAGAAAAATTGCAAATTATAAAAATAAATCTATTGTGAACTAGATTAAATACACTTAAATTCAAAACCTCCCACCCTCAACTTGTCTTAACCCAATATCAATATATCTTTGAAGTCTGTGCCGAAATGCCCTAAAAGCAGAGTAAGACTTAGGACTTTTGGGGGCCATTTACTATGGAGCTGAAGACCAAAAGTTCCCTCCGAGAATATCTCCTGTAACCAAGCTCTAACTTCGCGAGTATGGTGTGGTGTTGCTGCATCTTGCATGAATACAGCATGCTCGATATGTTCTCCCATCAAAGCTTGGAGTTCTGGAAGAAATTAGTCTTGCAGCATTTGGAGATATGCTTCTTCATTCACGTTCCCGTCAAAGAAAAACGGACCTATTAGCATAGAGGCAGATATTGCACACCACACAGCTACTGAGTAAAGATTTAACATTGTCTGAGTATGATGGTGTTGTGGTTTGTTGTCAGGTGTTGTTCAGATGATTAATTTATGAATCGCTACATGACTATCCAGATGCAAGTGAATAAGACATGATAAAATAGATAGGGCAGGTTATTGGGAGTAACAAAATCTAAGAGCTGACCGGATAATGCATTCCTTCTGGGCAAATCATCAGATGTTAGGTGATGGAGGACCTGAAGATGATAGGGCCTTGCATGAATATCGTTCTTTAGAATTCTAGCTGAACCATATGAAACATCGCCCAATTGAGATGCCATATCCCTATGAGAGGATGCTCTGCTTTCACCCAAAATTGCCTCAAATTCTTCCTGTGCATTATTGTCGCAGGCTGTCCTGTTGCGACCCGAATCATTTTTTGCACCTGTTCTAAACAGTCCCACGTTGTAAATCTGTTGATATTTCTGATGCTCCTTCGTGACTCGTGAGGGGTATTGGCCAAATGCCTGCCGATACTGTCGTTGAGTATACGACAGTGCTCTCCCTACTTCTGAAAAACGAAATGACAATGAATACCTCCCTTCTGTTCTGTTGTAAACATGACGACAAGAAGCAAAGAAAATCAATTAAAGTATACACTTGTATACATGGCGCATAAAATAAATCTACTGTTAAACAAATCGCCCCAAGGCAAAAATTTGCAGAACTATCACGTCTATACGCAAAATTATCACGAAAACGCGACAAACTTGTCAGGCTATTAGTAAACTTTCGTGTTAAAATGAAAATCTTCAGATAGATTTTATGCTAATTTATATCCCAGATTTAGTAATATGTGAAACAAAGTTTGAAAATTATTATTAGCTGGAATGAAATGTATAGTGTCTATACAAGCGCATGGAAACATGTGCTTACATTTTTTTTTTTCATTTGCATGTATTTTTACCGCATGAATTGGGACTAGCAGTGCAGTGGGGAATATATTATGAATTATACACTCAGCAAAAAAAGAAACTAAACACTTTTTCGAGGTCATATTTTTCATAGAAGATTTTGATAAAAATGTATTATATACCATATTGAAGGTAATTTAATTGGCTATCATGTTAATAGGTTAATTTAAAAGGGAACTTTACACATGAGTGAACACATTCATTCTTGACCGCCAAGGCACAAAAGTAAAAATTGCACAATTTTACAGGTTGTCTTTCATTTGGCAATGCCCTTCAAGATAATAATGACAATAAAAAGCCAGTTTAACACAATGAGAGGCATGAATGAAATAGCAAAAACAAAAATATTGTTCTCTTTATCTCTTTACAACATCAAACAAAAACAAAATGGGAAACTAAAGGGGGAAAGTCAGAATTTTCTGTCAGCTTGAACTTCTAACGACATCTAGGGAGTAATGGCATAAAGATGATTAAATAAACAGAATTTCTTTATTTTACTCCTTTTATATAGTAATTTAAGGATTCATGAGATAAATTTAAGAACCAAATATTATCTACAATTTTCCTAGTTCGAAAACAAATTGAAATTTCTACCTTTTTTGTTAATATTGCTTCTTCTCTTATTTCATTTGAATTTGGGTTTGACCAAAGATTCTTCGTTTTTCTCCTTTATTTTGGCCTTTGTTGATATTTTGGGCTTCAAAGATATCATAAAGATCAAAGGTTTATTTTTGCAACTTAATTAATGTATCTAATTGTGTTAAATTTGTCTTTTGTTATTATTGTAATATGGAAGAGCACTTGCAGATGAATGACAACTTGTCCATTTTTGCAATTTTTGCTTTTTTTTGCTTTCACTCATACGTGAAGTTTCCCTTTATGTTGACCTACTAGACTGATAGCCAATTAAATTACCTTCATAATTCATGGTATATAATACATTAACTTTTAGCCAAATATTCTATGAGAAATATGAACTTGAAAAAGTGTTTACTTTCTTTTTTTGCTGAGTGTAAATAAATCATTCATGTGCCTGGGAGCAAGAGACCAGAAGCCTAGTCAGCAGAGCTCTAAACAGGTGATATTCTTGTCAGTTATTCAGAGTCATTGGAAGGACACACTCACATACACTTCAATTTTCCTGTGTAAAAGTTCAAGCTTTGTACAGAGGATTAAAAATTTGACCAAAATCTGGAACCTAACTTTAAAATTAATCACGGATTTAATGAAACTTATTTATGCTTCCATATTCAAATCTCCAACTAAATTGCACACTACTCAGATATCACTCATATCAATGACAGAGTTACCTCATATATAATTTTCGAACAATTAAGGATCAAAAGTGATAATTTTTTCAACACCTATATAGTACGCATACGTATACATTGCGTATCATGATATATTGATATAGGTACAGAGATAATTCATACTTATCTCAGTTATTTCCGTTTACCTCCGACATCAGGGAAGGTGGTTGGTAGTACACACTACTATATTTCATAAACCTTCTCTGACGGTTATGAAAGTTACATGTTACAAAATTAGTTTGTAGCTGGTAACGATATAACATAAACAAGCCACCAGCAGATACAATCAATTTTCCGAAGGTTTGTTCTTTCGAAGTTTGTTTTTTGACGGTTTGTTATTGTTACCGGAGGTGCGCAATTCATAAGATTTGATATCTCGAAGGTTTGTTAATCCGAAGAATCAAAGGTTCGTTATTCCGAAGATTGGTTATAAACTAAAAAAAAAAAAAAAAAAAAAAAGAGAGAGAAGATTATCATTCTAAAGGTTTATTACGACATACTTATCTTAACGGACCTTTGGAATAATGCCTTAAGTATTCGAATAATGACACCCTATTTCATTTTTTGATGAAAGAACATCTAGATTTGCCGAATTCGTGTGTTCCGGAATAACGAACATTTGCACCCACCAGCTACATTGGAAAATCACAAAACAACTTACTGGTGTTTTATTCCGTTTTCTCTTGTTTTCTGTTTATTTGTTGTTGTTTTTTTCGTGAGGTTTAATGTCCTCAAAAAAAAAAAAAAAAAAAAAAACATGGAGTATTGATTGCATGGCCGGGTAGGATATGAATAAACAGTTAAAATAAATAGGGCTACATGAATTGTCAAAAATGCATATACATGTAGTACGAAATCCTTAATTTTAACCCTTAAAATGTTGTTTTCATAAAAAATAACATCAGTATGGCATCTCAGTGATTCACCTAATGATAATAAACATGTAATAATGAAATCATTGTAATGATTCTGATTACGAGATACTGTTTTTTTTTTCTGCAATACGATTTTTTTTCATATGCAAGAGGGACATAGCTTAAGTGGGGTAAAATCAAAGTTGAATGTAGAAATAGAGGATCGTTTGTAGGAATACGACGATTATATTTCTAGGGGAAAATGCCGCATTTACAATTAATGTGTAAATTCCAAGTAAATGTATCATTAAGAATCAAATTTAAAATCTTGATTTAAATGAAGTCTTCTATATGGACCGTATTATCCAGGAGAACGTTCCAAGGTAAATTTGCCAGAGTGCAGATCTCATATACATTTAGATTTTTGAAGATTAATTAACATTTTGGTATATATAGTTCTAATCTATTGGAGTAATTTCATTGATTAAGGATGTAGAGAATTGATTATTATAGGATCGGGATTAGAGAGGAATAAATTTGAATCGTCAGCGATTAATAAAATAAAAGAATACTTGATGAGTTCTGCACATCATTAAATATGGAGAACAAATTAAAGGGGTTCAAGTAAGTTCATTTAGGGTATACACCACAACTGACATTTTACATAATGGATGTATGGCCATGCATTAATAAAAATTGTTTCGATTTGAGTAAAGGTAATTCCTGAACTATTCCTTTCCTCGGATTTCACAGTGGAATGGAAATCTATAAAGAAGTATCTTAAGGTCGATGGTATCAGAGACCTTTGAAGAGTCCATGCAGATATTTATAATATGATGATATTTATCAGAGGCTTTTGAAACTTTCTGAAAGAAATTAAGGTTTACGCGGAAAGAATTGTTTCTGCCGGAAACGTAGTGATAATGAGGAATTCTTCTTTGAAATTGTAAAAGAAATCCACTAGTCTTGAGTAAACATTCTTATTTTCAAATAATTTCAGAGATGGGGATTAACAAGGATATTGGTGTATAAACATCTTCCCTTTCCCCGTTCCTGCGGACTGGAATAACCTCAAAAATTTTCGTAACCACAGGGACAATAGCATTGATTAAAGAAAAAAAAATACAAGTGTGCCAATAGATCCAGAATAAAATTCATAACATTTTTTCAAAAGAACACTGTCAATACCATCATGTCCGGATGAAAATGTAAAGATGAAGCAAGAAATGCTTAAAAAAAGGAATTACTGTTGATATGATATGAGGGTTCAAACAATAGATGATTAAATAACAGAATATTTCACGCTCGGCCCCGAAGAAGTTTTATTGAAGTTTTATTGAAATGATCATATAGAAATGATAGAAGGACGTCCGCAGAATTTCACTCTCGAACGAGTCTTCGCTGCTCTTCCTACAGATCTAAGGTCTTGATGCGTGCATTCGTCTTGATGTATATATCAATTAAGACGATATTTATAGCAACCTTTTCAGGAGAATAAGAGACTCGTTCAGATACTCGGTTATCAGCTATCGGTTAACGGAATACCGTTATTTTGTTGTTAATTTTTTTCTTTTATTGTCTAAACATTGAAATTGGTTTATTAAAGTACAGAATAGTGTTATATTTTTCTTAGTTTTTTTGTATGAATTAACCGATTTATTAAGTTAGTAATTATGTTTTAGTAATATATCTTTTTGCATTTATACAATCTCTGTACTGTTATTGAGAGTTCTTTTATTTTTTTTTTTGCTTTTTTAAATATAGTTGTAATGTTAATAGATTGGAAATTTGCAGTAACCCTGACACTACACATAAATCCTGTGTTTATTTTAATTTTTCTGTTTGTAATAGATTAGGACATTTTCATAATATGCCTCTTAGGCAATAAAAGATTAGGATATAGTTATGATTGATTTAGTAAGAAACATTATTATTATTATTATTTCTTCTTTTGATATCCTTCTTTTTTCTCTGTCCCATAATAATTTTGATTTTATGAGATTTAATTACAAACTTTTTTTCATCATTTTTTTTCTCTTTTCGTTGCTTCCAGGAAAGATCTGTTATTAATAATTGTACGTAATAATGGTACATTAACTTTTTTTTTTGTGTGTGTGTGTGTGATAGTTATTGATAGGTAATGAAAGTACCAATGAAATTAGTGAACGGTACAAATTCTAAGATTGTAGTTTGAACATAAGGTTATTTTACTCCTGTGCTCCTTTGGAGAGACCGATGTGACTCCTTAAATTGATAGATGTGTAAGTCCCCTTATGACGTTGATGTGTATGAGTACATTGTATGTGTGTGCGTCTTTATATGAACGTGTGTGTGTGTGTGTGTTTGCGTGTATGTTTGTGTATGTGTTTGTATGCATGTGTTTGTATGTACCGTGTGTGTGTGTATGTATGTACACTCTTTCTTTTCATTCCCTCTTCTTCTTTCAACAGGTCAGTAGATTTCTCATTACAGGACGTGCGGTGGTTTTGTTACGACCGTCAGGGTCTTCCAGCATTGAATCGATTTAATGGCTGATTCGATATTTGATTTTGACTTCAGTCGTTTGAATGAACAGGATTTTCATGATTTATTTGTATTTGATTCAAATAACCAGAATGCTACTGCTTCACTGTCATTTGACAACCTAATATCCAAAGATATTAATTTTCATGCAAATGATATTTTTAATGATAAATTTCAAGATATTTCTTCGCCATATGTCACTGTTAATCAATTAAAGTCCAAAGATGTTAGCGAAAAGTTCTCCCTGATGCATATGAATATAAGAAGTTTAAATAAAAACTTTGAAAATTTGCGTATTTTTTTAGATAATTTTACAGACTCATTTTTTTCAGTAATTGGGCTTACAGAAACATGGCTCACTGATAATACTGCCTCTTTATTTAATCTCCCAGGATATCATTTGATAAATAACGACAGATATAATAGAAGTGGTGGGGGTGTTGCCTTCTATGTTAAATCCAATTTTGATTTTTTTTCATTCGAAAAGATATCTCTCGAATGGAAAGTTTTGTTGAATCCTTACTCATAGAAATCAAAGTGCCTAATCGGAAAGATATTTTACTAGGCGTAATATACAGGCCCCCTGATGCTAATATAAAATTATTTTTTGATTATTTTAATGAATTATTACAAGAATCTTCAGTTTTGAATAAGGAATGTTATTTAATGGGTGACTTTAATGTTGATTTAAGTAAATGTAATGATTCTTATTATCCCGAGGAATCTCTCTGCATATTTCTCACCCTTGATTTCAAAACCAACCCGTGTAACAGAACAATCTGCCACTTTAATAGATAATATTTTTTGTAATGTAAACCCTTTTCCTGATTCTGCTATTATACTTACGGATATATCTGATCATTATGCTATTTATATGTGTTCATCTTTACAGTTAAAGACGAAAATACCTCAGAATTATGAAAGAAGGCGTAAGTTTACACCTCAGAATATAGCCCAGTTTCAGGAATCTTTGATGGAAATTGACTGGTCTGACTTAGATGTGGTGCAAGATACGAATGTAGCTTATGAAATTTTTATAAATAAGATTGTTACTTTGTTAGATACACATATTACATTAGTTAAAAAGAAGCTGGGTAGTTACAAACGTGATCCAAGATTGCCATGGGTGTCAAAGTCATTATTACGTTCAATTAATCGTAAAAATAATTTGTATTATGTAAGTAAGGCTAAAAAAAACACAGCAATCCCGTGATAAGTATACGGCATATAAAAATACTCTCACTATGGTACTGCGTAGAGAAAAAAGGAATTATTATATGAGAAAATTAGATTTGTTTAAAAATGATATGCGCAATACTTGGAAATTGATAAATGAAACATTGAATAAGCATAAGGAAAGAAATGTTATTTCTAAAATTAAGAATGATGGATTTGAAATAAAAGATTTACGTATGATGGCAGAAATATTTAATTCACATTTTTCAACTGTTGGCCGGAATCTTTGTGCAAATATTTCGTTGTCTACTAAAGAATTCTATGATTATCTGGACGTAGGTAATCAAAATTCAATCTTTTTCCCCTGTAACAGTATATGAGATTTTAGATATTGTTCATAGTTTACCTTCTAAAAGAAGTTCTGGTTATGATGATATTGATAATATACTGTTAAAAAATATAATACCTTATATTGTTGATCCTTTGTTTCACATTTTTAATCTATCAATATCACAAGGGCAGGTACCAGATGTTATGAAAATATCAAAAATAGTTCCAATTTTTAAAAAGGGTAATAGGGAAGAATTGAATAATTACAGATCTATTTCTCTTTTGCCTAATATATCTAAAATATTAGAAAAGATAATATATTCTCGAGTTATAGATTTTTTAAATAGAAATGACATTTTGTCAAAATATCAATTTGGATTTCGCAAGAAACATAGCTTAGCACATGCAATATTATCTTTCACTGAAAAAGTATCTCGAGCAATTGATAAGTTTCAACATACTGCAGGAATCTTCCTGGACCTCTCCAAGGCCTTCGACACGATTAACCACGACATTCTTCTTTACAAACTTAATCATTATGGTATACGTGGGAAGGCCTTGGAGTGGTTCAGAAGCTATTTGAAAGACAGAAAACAATTTGTTTGTATAAACAATGAAAAATCTTCTTTGCGCTCAGCTGATTGTGGAGTTCCACAAGGAAGTATACTAGGGCCGTTACTTTTTATTATCTACATCAATGATTTTCCAAAATCTTCAAATGTTCTTTCTTTTATATTATTTGCAGATGATTCTAATCTTTTCTTTTCTCATTCAAATCCTCATACATTAGTTGATGTCATGAATATAGAATTGAACAAGATAATGCAATGGCTAAGAGCAAATAGATTATCGCTTAATTTGCAGAAAACAAATGTGATGTTGTTTAGTAATACCCTTGATAAATTGCCACATGATATAATATTGAAAATGAAGTGATAAAACAGGTTTATTCTGTCAGATTTCTTGGTGTAACTGTAGACAGTAAGCTTTCTTGGAAACAGCATATAGATTGTATATGCCGCACTATTTCCAGTAACATAGGTGTAATTAATAAAGTAAAGTTTTGTTTTTCTGTTAAAAAGTTGCCAATGTTATATTCAACGTTAATTTTACCTTATTTAACGTATGGAATTATAATATGGGGAAATACACATTCAACTTATTTGGATAGATTATTTTTGTTACAAAAAAAGCACTTCGAGTAATATGTAATACCTCTAAATATTCCCATACTGACGGATTATTTGTGGAGAATAATGTTTTAAAAGTAAGGGATTTGTATTATTATTACCTTGGTCAATTTATGTACAGTTTGTATAATAAGTCACTTCCTTCAGTTTTTAAAAATATGTTTAATAAGAATAAAAATATTCATAAATACCCCACTCGTCAAACAGATGAATATAATTTGCCCCTTACCCGAACTCTATTTACAAAATCCACGTTTATCTACAGTGGCCCAAAATTTTGGAATTCCCTTGAGAAAAATATAAAAGATTCCATTAGTTTGAAATCATTCTCTAGTAATTTAAAGAAATATTTGATTAGCTCATATGTACCCCATGATTAGTTTGACTGTTTGGAATTGTTGTTCTTTTTTCTTCACCCTGTATCGAAAATGTTGACCTGCCCTTCGCTCTCTCTACTCCCCCTCTCCCCCTCCCGCCCTCTCTTTCCCTACTCTCTTCTGTGTGTGCACAATGTATGTGGATGCATACATGTGTGTGTACGTGCGTGTGTGTGCGTATGTGTATGTGGGTACGTGTGTGTGCTTGTGTGTGTGTGTATGTGTATGTGTGTGTGTATGTGTATGTGTATGTGTATGTCTATGTCTATGTGTATGTGTATACATGTGAAAGCGTATACACTGTACTTCATGTAACCATCCGATTTGATTGAATGAAAACTGTATACTTTCAATGATTAGCTTGTACGGTACATGTATCGTTGTATTGTGTTATAAAGTCATATATAATTAATGTGTTGTAGTAATGTAACGTAAGTGAGGGGACTGCAATCTACAAGTTCGCTTTTTAGCAGCCCCTCAATTTCCATTTCCATGAAGTTCTTTTAAGAACCAATATGTATTATTATGTTCCAATATATGTAATCATGTCAACGTGTATTACCTGTGTTTGATTGGAAATGAAAATAAAAACAAAAACAAAAACATGCATCAGGACTGGATCAACCGTTTTGTCCAACGTACTACGTGCGTATATTCAACGCGATGTTTATCCGTGTACGATGGCTTCGAGCCTTAAAGTCGAATAACATTCTACTTCTTGTAGTGACCTTCGTGTTTGCTGTGCCAATTGTGGAGAGGATCTGTGAGGAACTCCTCCACCTTGTTCGAGTCGTTCTCGCCCCGGTACTTCTTGACGCACCCGAAGAAGAAGGATGATTCCCACTGCTTGCTGAGCTCGCGAAGAACAATAATGTACCTGGTGTCCTTCATGAGGCGTTTCAAGAAGTCCAGGTTGGGCAAGAGGCGGACGTGCGTCGTCAATACGTCGTAGTCTCGATAATTTGCGGCAGTGTCGCCGATCTTCACACCGACTGGGGGTAAAACCTGACTCACGTTTTTCGGAATATGCTGCCGGAAGTGACCACGTTCATGGTTGCTCTTGAAGAGCAGAAAAGAAAGGTTGTTTGCTAAGCCGTAGCAATTTAGAACATTGGCCCTATTGGTACCCGGGGTCTTCTGGGTCTTGACAGAGACCACGGGGCGAGAAATTGGACCCACCTCCCTGAACCGTGGAATGCCCACCTTCAACTCACCTCCACTCACCCTTTCATGCACACGGGTCAAGCTCTCTAGAACTTGGATGTAAGCTATGGTCCCATGCATGCACACAACTAGAAGCACCTTGACGGAGCTCCGCTGCAAAGTTGCGAAATACAGAACAGAAATTAATCAAGGCCTGCCATGGCATATAGGTCTAGATGAACATTTTCTACATTGGTGATCTCGAGGAATTTGTGGAGCACCGACATACATGTTTATATGTCGGTTTTTGCTGTCACTGTCTACTGGCAAACATCAATTATAATTCAGTTGAATGTATGTCGAATGTATATTTGTACTGTGTCTATGATAATGATAATAATAATAATGATAATAATAGGAAATATTTATAAATCGCACAATACAATATGTTTCGAATTTGGCGTGAAGGTGTATTACGGTAAAACGGAGAAGCATATCGATTTTGGTGATAGCGCCCTCGCTTGTCCCGTCTTTACACACACACACACAAAGTATATTAACTTGAGGATCTGCTTGTGTGTGCGATACTGGCCTTGTTTTTTGACCGATTTTTTTTTCACATTTTGTATGTAAATGTATCATGGTCAACATTCTAGACATGTATACCTATTGGTATTAAATACTGCCCCAACTCTTCAACCTTTTGTAGGGTCAAAGGTCGACCTGAAGTCAAAACTTGCACACACAAAAAAAATTATCTTTTCAATAACTTGATTGTTACTCAACGGATTTTATTCAGACTTGCTTTAGGAGGTGTATGGGTTGTCATTCGACATGTAAGACTGTTTGTGGTGACGGCGCCCTCAGTGTTCCGACTTTATGTGCTCTATCAGCCAAATTTCTTGTCGGATTTTATTCAAACTTGCTATGGAGATTTATGAGGGGTTATTCTAGGTAACAACAGTTTTCACTGACAACGTCCTCCTTGTTCTGACTTTCAAAGGATGCCATGTCCTATTTCTCGTGTGTGCTATAATATCAGCCTCATAATTGTCGGATTTTATTCAGACTTGCTAAGGTGTACGGGTGGTCATTCTACATGTACATGTAGTATGACAGAACAGTTTGTGGTGGTGATGCCCTTAGTGCTCCCATAACATGGATGCCATGTCACATTTGTTCTATGTGCTCTCTCAGTCACATTTCTTGTCGGATTTTATTCAAATTTGCTTTGATGGTTTGTGTGTGTGTGTGTGTGTGTGTGTGGGGGGGGGGTATTCTAGGTAACAAATTTCTTTGACAGTGCCCTCATTGTTCCAACTTTTAAAGGATGGGATGTCATATTGCTTGTACGTGCTATAGGCCAACCAGCCTCATTTCTCGTCTAAGTCAGATTTTTATTTTTTTTTTATCCTTCGACAGTTACATTATACACAATATTTTGGCCTAAAATGCTATAATAGCACAGTAAGAACTGAATTGGTCCATCTCCTAGAAACCTATAAAAATTGAAAGTCTCGTCGAGTAAAAACCATAGTGTGGCAATTTAAAGGACAAGTTCACCTTCATTAAAGCAGAAATTTATAGAGAATCT
The DNA here is from genome assembly GCF_964275005.1 of Diadema setosum. NCBI lineage: Eukaryota > Metazoa > Echinodermata > Echinoidea > Diadematoida > Diadematidae > Diadema > Diadema setosum. The sequence continues at coordinate 16,773,892 of NC_092696.1, read as the reverse complement.
AGAAATATGACAAGTGTGATATCTACGAAAAGCTAAGAAGCTAGTTAATAAAACTGGATATCTTTTAGACGATGTAACTTTACCTCCAAACTGTTTTTGAGATTGAAAAAACACCCAATTTCCATGACCACGTATAGCTCCGTTCGCTACAAGAAACATCGGATTTGAGCGACGTCACCTAATGTGTATGAGCTGATTTACCGTACGGCTATATGAGACCCGCTCTGGCAAAACCCGAAACTTCTCGGCAAATGTGATTTCGCGCTACAGCCCGAAAAAGGTCAAAAAATGACCTACCTCAGGGACCAAATTGACTGGTTTCACGTTGTAGGGGAAATTTTCTAGTTTCTGATTGATATCAACAACATTTCGAAATACAACCTACAAAATAAGGAATTTTGAAGAGAAAAGTGGGATGTCAATCTCAAATGTTGGCTAAAATCTTCGTCTAAAAAAAAAAGTCTAAAGACCAAATCGCCTTCGCTTACGGCGAAAATGACTGATCTTTTGGCGATCGTGTCTTGGATATTCTGCGTTGAACCCTGACACATTTGGTACCTACACAAAGCTCTACCTCTGTTTATTCCAAATATGGTCATGACATGATGTCATGCTACTTACTTTCATTCATAAATTCGTCTGAAACATGCGTAAGTTTATGCAAATCGTCTCCCAGACGCGTAAACAGCCTTGTTGCTTACCAAGACACGTGATCGAAATACGTGTTCACGATTGGTCAACTGCGCCGAGGACCCTCTTGTTTACAAGCAACCTACGTGTTATACTATGGGGATCGCGCTGCAGCAGCGGTGCATGCTTGCATGCAACACGTGTATCGTGACTGCTGCTCAGCACGGAAATGTTGCAGTTTCCCGCTTTGCTAGACTGTTTTTTTTTTTTTTTTAGGAAGTTGAGGTAGAAATTAGAATTTAAACCAACACACAAGAGAAAAAGAAGGTCACATTTATATAACAAACCTTCATCATGCCATTTCGAAGAAGAATCAAGCTGAAATCACGGCATCAAGGAATACCTCCTCACTGCCGATTCTGCTGGTACTGTTGTGTGTACACCTGCTCACGGCAATCACGAATCTTGACCTGATTACGGTAGGTTTTGTGCTTTTCAAACGTCGTATTTCCGTAAATTTATGGGTGTAAAATGATTTCCAATCAATTACAGCTCTTTGACTTAGTTATCATCCTTCATGAGTATGTAAGATTACCTCAGCTATACGCAATTCCCCCACAATGATCGATTTGTTGTGTCAATAGTAACAGCAAATTGTGGCTGTACGAAGGAACAGCTGATCACGGCAATCGTGAATCTTGAGCTGCCGATAGGTTTTGTGCTTTTAAAACGTTGTTTTTCCGTAAATTTATGGGTGTAAAATATGATTCCAATGAACACAAACAAACAAAAATATATGAATATATAGTTTTGGCGGACGATTTATTCTAGATTGACAACAAATTACACATCAATTTCCTGAAAAGTGCACACAGTTTGCCTATAGATGCGTAGCCTAAATCCCACTGGGTTGCATACACACGTGGTGACGTCACAGATTTGGCGCTTTTCGTAGCCGCATCGAACTTCTTCCAGTGCTCAAATTTGATGAAAATAAAGATTCTTATATTCAAAGCAGAGACAACTTTATTGCATGATTTATGTCAGAAATTAATCAAAATAACATTAAATGATGGAAAAGAGTCATATATCATTTCCTATAAATTTCTTCTTTAACATAAGGATTGAGAGAATGCAACAATATTAGTAGAACACATAAGTGAAAGTTTGAGGAAAATTGGACAATCGATGCAAAAATTATGAATTTTTAAAACTTTTGTGTTGGAACCGCTGGATGAGGAGACTACTAAGGCTCGTGATGTCATATGAGTACAACAGTATAAAGAAAATGTGAAGAAAATTCGCCATATTTTCACTTTTTTCGCATAATAAAAGAGCATTTGACTTGCCTCCTTTCTAAAGGCAATGGGAATAATATTACCCATAACATATCGTCGCCGGTCACACGAACCGACGAATCCCTCAGGTTTGCGTAAGAATGACAATTCGAGAAAAACGCGTTTGAAGTTAGCCCATTTTTGACTTATGGTTGCTACACTTTCATGTCTATAATTTCCAATTATTTTTGTAGTACATCAGACTTCAATTCTTGCTCTAACTTGTTGAGTTTTTATCGAATTGTATTGTTTACAAATAAGCGGGAAATCGTCAAAGAGCTGCATGCATGTATTTTCGGTCTGCAAAGAACGTTGTCATTTTCCACGTGTGTCCATATGTACATGTACATTGAGCGTTGTCATTGTCAACACATGTATTACATAGTACGCGCACTGTGCGCGCGGTCAATGAACTGTTGAATCTCAAAAACAACACGCAAGTCAATGCGCACTGATTCGTCGGTTCGGTGACCGAGCGTACTAGTTTTCTAGTACGCGCGGTCACCGAACCGTCGAATCGCCTGATTGTTTAACACACGCGTCTATGGGGAAAACAAATAATTTTCACAAATGGAATTACATACTTCTACAAAAGTGATAACTACGTAAAAATTACACCGAATTACACACTGAGAATTTCAGAATATGTACAGTAAGGGCACCGGTTTTCGACACTTTAGCACATTTCCTTGTTTACCATCAATACTGCACCGTTTTACCTCGGAATTTCGATATGAAGTTGAGCTACAAAGGCCAATAATAATATGCCTTAAACGAATTCCCATTTGAATGCACTCGCGTTCAATTTTTAAGCGATTTCCATCACGCCGTCGCTGGCATCAGATTTCGACACCCAGCATCATTTTTCAACACAATCACAGCGCGCATCACACAGAAATCACATGGCGCGTACAGTACGCGTACACTGCATTGTGGACGCAAACTAGCAATCATACCGGCGCAAAAACTTGTTGTTTCCTCTATAACGTGTCTTGATATGGGAATGTCGAAATCTGGTGCCACATTCTCAAAGCCAACTCTTTCTACAACTTTGCTCATTTATCACGAATTCAGCCATGAAATTACTAAAGACGATTATGAAATCAAACATCAAGATTTGGCAAACAAACTGATACTAAAGCAAGATAACCGGCACGGGTGAATTTAATTTTACGGCGATGTAGACAAAATGCGTCATATTGTTTTGAACCCCTAAAAATGGCTGACATTAACATTTCTGCTGACACTGTGTTGCTTTTCTCCTAAATATTCTACCGTCGGATTATGATGACAAGTGACAAACGGTGTTTATATAAGACTAGAAATGTGATTGATAACTTGGTTGATTGCTGAAGTCGGACATTTGTATTGAGTATAAAATTTTATGAGAATTATCTGCTGGGTGTCGAAATCTGGGTCCTGTTGAAAACTGGTGCACTAACGGTAGTATGGAATGTCTACTATCGAAATGATTGAAAATCTCAAAATCGAAAATTTGACCAAAAAAATCGAGTGATTCGTCGGTTCGTGTGACCGGCGACGATATGTCAGCAACGAGTCAAGGGAATGTGTACTTTTTAGATGATCCGAATATCCTCTCGGACACCTTCTGTATCTGTACTGAATCTTTCTTCTTTCTTTGTTTCTTTCTTTATTTCTCCTCAAAAGTTGTGCAGAGGTTAGCTCCGAAAGTGCATTGCCTCTCAATGTCAAACTTATACCATATATGTATCATGTCGCAAAGACGACAGCGCAAGTAAAATCATAGTGATCAGTCGACCGTGACGTCACTATGACGTCATTATATGAAAACACATTTTCATGCATATCTCATTAATGGAATAGAATATTTCAATGAAATTTACGTCACATATATTTCAATTCATGCGAATTCTACTCATATTCTAAGAATTCATTTTTATCTCAAAACGCGCGCGTTAAAATATTTGTATGCTCAAATCGAGCTCAAAACTTTTTTGCACACGTTTCAGACCATTTGGAGCATTTTTTGAAAAATTGAAAAAATTGGACGGACGCGTACGCGCCCGCACATATTCGCACGCACAGCTCATATGAAATAGAAATTTTCAATTTTTTTCACACGGATCGGATGTCCGAAATGTCAAGGAATATTTATACCAAGTTTCAAGTCGATCCCAATCAATATGACGTCATACGGACCCGTCAAATTCAAAATTCCGCGCGTGCGTCAATGGGGATACACAGTGCAACTATGCCAAAAAACCGCCAATTTTAAATCGGATTTTACTCGTCAGGATGGACGGTGACCCCCCATTTTCTTGACATATTCTGAAAGCTGATGAGTTGTACATGTCATTTCATGGGCTGGCTATGCTGACAAAATGATTGAAAGATATCAAATTTCTGAATAGAGTAACAAAAGTAAATTTTCAAAATGACCTCATCAAATTTCAAGTTTGCTCGAGCGTATCTCACTTATCCTTTGCCAATTTTCACCCAAATTTCAATATGTTGTAGCTTATGAAATGCACTTTCATAAATGTAATTACACAAATTTGATTAGATGACGACATCACCTCGAAAAAATGGATTGAAGGTAACCTTGTCAAATTTGACCAGTTTACGTTTAATCTCTATGGGAGTGCAATTTTTATGGAAATGAAAATTGACATGACTATCTTTATCGAGCACTAGCTCACTTATGCTTCGGTGAATTTCTCTAAGATTTTAATATGTTGTAGCTGAGACGTAGGGCTATCGTGAGTGTCCCATTTGTTTTTTCATACGTTGTCGGGATCACGTGAAAAAACTTTTTTGAAATTAAAGCTTATCTTCGATGTATTGTAATATTTCTTTTTACAACTTTATGTGCAATAACTCAAGAAAAACATACCCTATCACCCCCATATTTTGCACATGTTTAGTTTATGTCACGCACATTATTTCATAAAATAACAAATACTTGATCGGACAACATCTTGGGCATGTAAATTAGGGTCAAAGGTCACTAATGTTTCATCCTGTATCTTGGTGAATACATGTCTTATCTTTCCCATATTTTGCACACGCAAAGATCATGTTACAAGAATCATTTCACAAAATAATCACTTTTTGCTCAGATGCCATCTAGGTTGTGCAAAGTGGGGTCAAAGGTCATATGTACTTGTTGCTGTATCTTCGTTATAGTGTATACAGATTTGGTACCAAAGATGGCAGATATGACTCCCTTTTCTAAATGAGAATCCAAACATCACACGGCCAATGTCTCGAACACAGATGAAACCTGCATGGCCATGCCTATTGCGATCAGGACATGAATCATTGATTAAAAAAAAAAGAATCGGATCACCTTAATTTGTCAGTGATGACAAATTACAATCTCTAGTTTCAAATTCTCTCTATATTTTCCTTATATTGTTGTACGCATGTGACATCAGACACTGCAGTAGTCTTCTCATCCAGCGGTGACTGCACAAAAACTTTAAAAATTCATAACTTTTGAACGGATTGTCCGATTTTCCTTAAACTTTCAATAATGTGTTCTACAAATATTGCTACATTCTCTCAATCCTTATGTTAATGAAGGTGAACTTGTCCTTTAAGATACATGAATGATCATGCGCTCCCAGGGCATCATATTAGATAGATTACTCAGCGATGTATACAGTGGATTAATATGGAATAATTATTTTAATACAAAATAGAAAGCCCCAAAGAACTGATCATGTGTGCAAAGTATGTGCTAGATCTTTTATTATTGATTTATATGCTTTTCATTAATGCACATTACTCTATCTACATGGAGTTGTGTAAACAAAATCCAAGCCAAAATTGAGTTACGCTCTCGATCAGAGTGGAGTGTTGTTCTTGTTGTTTACGTGGAGATCTTAGTTGCAGTTGCCTGAGCCCGAGCGCGTATACAGATACATTGTGCGCGCACACCATAGGGTCCTACACAGTCATCAACACACAGTGTATTACTGTTATGTGCAGTACACGTTTGCTGTCATTCCGCGAAGTTCATTCAACTCTCCACCACTCTCTGCTCAGAGGGAATTAACAATCAGGTACGCGTATTCGCGGCAAACTGAAATCTCGTCAAAAATTAACTGTACACCGCAATGATTTATCCTACAACCTGACCCGTTCATAGAATCAGTGCACATGAAATTATTATATTTTCATGGAATGATATATTCCCTTTCATTTCATACCTCTTCCATTTTGGTCCACATTTATTTCATTGGTCTAGTACCACCCCAAAAAAAGTGAAAAATATGGAAATTTCATGTTTTAGAAATCCCTTGTTAAGTATATTTAATATGTCATAACCTTTAAAGTGGTCAAATTTCATTAAAGTACAACTCTTCAGCTTTTTATCGATGTATAAATCATGAAGATTGATAATGTCGTTTAGATTTGCAGACACTCCAAAAATATGGTCTCCTAGCTCATTACGTATTCATGTCCGCGAAGTCCATGCATACGCGTACGATAAATGCGAAGGCTTTTCAGGGCGTTGCGGTCTGACTGTGTTCAGCTCAGCTAGCTCAGCTCATCACTCGTGCGTGCTCTACTACGCTATTTGTTACGTCACTGCCAACCTGCGCAGCTAGGATGCGCACAAACACAACTGAGGAACGTCCTTAAGAAAGGGATGCAATCATAGAGCTTCGTAAAACTCCTGCCTAAGAATTCGACCCCATCACCAATACCTAACAGGCCTAATTCTAGTACAATGTTAGCGAAGAGTACGGATCATGACTCCCGAAGTTGACGATTGACTATGGTGTGTAGGCTTAATTGGGAAAACGAGGGACTGACACAACTTTGATTTGTTGACCACGCGAGGTCTGTAAACTGTGTTACGACGAAAGACGACAGTAGTCAGACCCCACTGTTCGCGATGGGCCTGGAGTAGGTCCCGGAAGTGTTTAAGGTCCCGCTGAAAACTTGGACCATACTCGGCGACCTTTCTCCAGAGAGTTCTATTGTAATGATTGTATAGGAGGACGTCCGCAGAATTCCACTTTCGAATCCGTCTCCGCTGTTCTTCGGACAGATCCGAGGTCTTGATGCGTGCGTTCGTTTTAATGTACATGATATCACTGAAGTCGATATTTAGTAACCTTTTTAGGAGAATAAGAGACTCATCCAGATACTCGGTTATTAAGACTAGATCAACCGTTTTGTCCAACGTACTCAGCGTGTTTTTAATGAATTGTTTGTTAGTACGCAATGGCTGCAAATTGAAGTCGAACCACATACCATTTCTCGTATAATGTTTGCACTGGCCTTCGTGTTTGTTTTTCCAATTGTGGAGGGGATTCGCGAGGAACTTTTCTACCTTGGCCGAGTTGCTCCCGCCCCCGTACTTGTCGGCGCACCTGAAATAGAAGAAGGCCGACTCCCACTGCTTGCTGGGCTCGCGAAGAAGCGTGATAAACTTGGAGTCCTTCTTCATGAGGCGTTTCAAAAAGTCCAGGTTGGGCAGGAGACGGACGTGCGTCGTCAGGAGGTCGTAGTCTCGGTAATTTTTGTAGTCGCCGGCCCTGACACCGACTGGAGGCAACATTTTACTAACGCTTTTCAGAATTTGCTGCTGAAAGTGACCTTTGTCGCTGTCCTTGAAGAGGAGAAAAGAGAAATTGTTTGCTACGCCGTAGCGATTTAAAACGTTGGTCACAGTAGTACTACCGGTTTTGTGAGTCTTGATGAAGACCACAGGGCGAGGAATTGGCCGAATCTCCCTGAATTGTGGAATATCCACCTTCAACGAACCTCCAGGCACCACTACCTGCAAACTGGTAGACCTCTCTAGAAATATGAGGTAGGCGATGGTCCCAAGCATGCACACAGCTATGAGCACTTTGATGGAGTTCAGCTGCAAAGTGGGAAAAAGTAGAATAAAAATATATTACCAGTAGTCAAAATACTCCTGGCATGGCATATAGGCATAGATGAATATTTTCAACCTCGGCGTCATGTCTTATTTTAGTTTTGAGACACCACCGATACACATGACGTATGGAAAGGTGGAAGTTCTGTTTATGTCCATCTCCTTTTATGTCTCTTGGGAAACATCACATACAGTAGAGTGTACAGTGTCTGTATATCGAATATATTATTTGTTCTGCATCAACATACTATGAATGTATCAAATTTATGAATGTATCCGTTTAATAATTATATGTACGTGCATTTGCATACCTAATTGCATTCTTTTTTTATGTTCTTAGTCTGTATCTCTATTTTCTGTTTCTCCCCCTGTCTCTCTCTCTCTCTCTCTCTCTCCATACCTCAGCTGATTATGTTTGTAGTATGGGTTATTAACCACTAGAATTATTTTTTTTTTAAAGATAGTGTATACCATTCATTGCGTAATATTTTCAATATTATCTATTTAGTTGCATTTGCTTGCTTCAAAAAGTCAGTCTAATAATCTTTGTCTTTCTGTCTTCATTTCCTCATATATTCCCAACTTCAATGTCGCCATTTTGTGTCAGAGTTATAAGTGAAAGTGCATGGTAATGAATGCCACCTTAATTCAATTCGAAATCATAGAAGATTTGGATACACGAAAGTACGTAATAGTTGTACATCACGAACGATTTGTTTCTAGATTATGTATAATTTATCTATATGTGTGACTTTAATTTGTATATATAGTAACATCAACGTTCTTGTCTGGTCATGTATTCCACCCCAACGTGTGACAAATTTGCCAATTCCTCTTCGTCATTTACGGGCGTGTGTGTGTGTGTGTGTGTGTATGTGTGTGTGTGTCCGTTGGCTGCGTGTGTACCACTCCAGACATCATGTGTAACGTCAAAGTTTGATGATAATATGTTCCCCCTCTTGATACCACGATGTATTATGATTGATTGGTGTTTGGTGAGGACCTACAACGCACTTAATTTGTCCAGGATGAACGAGCTTTGGCGTGGAATCGTTTGCTCGAAGTATACGACCAAGGATACCAGTTCCGATAAACTACCACCAGCTCCACCATCAATTCCGTATACCAGTCACCACTACCAGTCACCACCAAGTCACACTTCACCTGCACTGTACCCGTTGGAAGAAATAAAGGACCACTCTTCCAGCCACGGTATAACTTGAGCAGTTTGTAGCACTTCACAAAATACTTCACAAAGTCCTGCTCATTTCAAGAACACATAGTTCAGCCTTGCTACCGCGGAGGCTCGGTCCGGTCTTTCTTCCAAACCCAGCCTTACGTACGTACACAGATCTATACTGCAGTTATAACCCAGAGCTCTGTCCTGTACTGAGCAGTCCTTCCTCTAGACCTGCAAGGCTGGAACCCGAGTGTTCGATCCACTACTCAACACGTTCAACACTACGTGTCTACTGTATCCGTCCCAACTCGACACATCATACATGGACAGTGCTGGATCTACCCGATCCGTCCCAGATAGGGCGTCCATGGGACGAGGTGTTAGTCTAACTCTCCACAAATGCAAAGCTGGCGTACCTTTAGAATTCAAATTGAATTTCTAATCTTTATTAGAGTTTACACAGTTGGTACATTCAAAATCATCGATAGTCTGATATACGATCGAATGAATCAAAGATGTGTTGGCTTAAACACTCTTCAAGATTGAGGAGTGAGCAATGATCGACTGAACTATGGTATAATGTATTGCAGGGATCTGAATGCAAGAGTAAATATCGTATTGTGATATCATTTACAGAAAACAAAGGGAAAACTTGGCTATCCATTATTCTTGCATTGTATTGTCTTCATGAAAGTGGTGTGTTTGCATATAGGGGGGATGGGGCGAGTGTGGTGAATGCTAGCGAGAGTGTGGGGTACGACGTCCATTTTTGCATTAAACCTGACCGTGGTTGCTGAATGGTTTTATAATTATTGAATAGATCCATGGAGTGTGACTAAAAAAAAAAATAAATAAATAAATGCTTGAAACTTTTTGTGGCTGAGATTATCAGGCATATCGACCAGCCCTCACGGACGGTCCGGTGTGACATGCTTTTTCGTGGTCTGTTATCCATGACGTTCACAGTTTGTTAAGAATTGCTATCTTGCATATCTTTGCCGTTATATAGTTTGGTGTATGTTATCGTAACTCTTATTGTACTGATTTTTTTTTTGCACAATTTGTGTGTCCGTATCTTATATCAACATTATACTTCGTTAGATCTGAACTTTTGACAAATCACGGACTTGCATAACAACTCTTGAGCAGGGACTTGCATGACAACTCTTGAAACTGTTGAGAATGAAGAAATGAAATTCAAATAAAACTGAAACAAATTCAATTGAAGCACAATTTATCCTACCGCAACGCAACACTATCCCGACCAAAACCCTGCGTCACATCGTGTATGACTGCCACATTCGGAAGTTTCTAGGAGGCTTAAAAATTTGCTAAACCAAGTGATGCTGCCCTATACTCGATCAGCAGCTAGACATAAGCCTAAGTCCTCCCCTTTAAACTGCGTCATTATACGACAGAAGAAAGGCTACACTGCGACAGGGTTGGGCCGTGTCTGAAGATTGTCGAGTTTAGAAAAAAAAAGCCACAATCACTGAGAACAAAGGGCATTATACTAGGTGTTACCGAAGAAAAAGACATTTCCCACTTTTAGTCCTTCATATTTCCAAAACTATATATCAGATAACCCTTATGAGATTGATATGAGCAATACCTGAGTAGTGTACTTTTTTTTTTTTGAAGGCGATTAAAAAAATGAAAGCATAATTCAATTTCATTAAATTCAAGATCTATTTTTTGGTTAGGTTTCAGATTTTGCTCTATTTTCAACCTTCTGTTCAAAACTTAAGGCCCTGTCACACATTTCTGGGTAAGCTACGTGGATTTGTTGCGAGTTTGGGTTTTCCATCACGCAGGAGAATTTTCTGCTGACGCACAAGGATGTTGGCGAGTTCCGTACTTGCGTTTTACCTGCTAGACGTGTGCGATACTTACCTGCCACTTGCGTGTATTCTGTGTTGCCTGCGTGAAAGCTTCGAAACTGATCCGTTTTCAGTTGCGAGCGACGTACAGGGACTGCGAAGTACCTGCGTTACAGCTGCGAAGTACCTGTGGGGAGTTGCCTGCGAGGTGCTGCCGCTATCGGGTCTCCTACTGGTGTTCTGCGTGTACCTCTGCGGGCAAACCCCCGCGACTCACCCTTAACAAGTTTTGAGCATGCTCAAAGCCTTGTCACACCGTGTCTAGGGAAGCCTTGCGAGTTGACTCGCGGCGACAAATGTTTGCTACCAGGAGCTTCCCGCCGTGGGCTCGCACCTGACAGTACCTAGCACGTATCTCGCCCGTAGTTGCCCGGAGGTGCGCACGAAAGTCTGATTTACCCGCAGCCAGGTTTTGAGCCTGACCAAAACTTTTCCCGGTTAGTCGCGAAGTTTGCCCGCAGAGGTCCACGCAGAACACCAGTAGGAGCCAGTAGCTGCCACAAGTCACAGGCAGTTGACCCGGTTGAAGTACGTATGCTGCCCGTGGATCTATGCCTATGCGCCGGAAGTGCGTGTCATCTGCGGGTATTATACAAGCATATACGGGTGTCTTATTGGCAAAGAACGGTGTCGATACTACCAATATTCGTATAGCGGGTCAAATCTGCCAGCGTGGAGGACCAGTAGGAGGCCCGTAGCTGCCGCAAGTCACAGGCAGTTAACCCGCGTGCATGCTGAGGGTAAGTTACTGCCTTTGTATTGGTTAGTTGAGAGTCAGCTGCGGCCAGGATTATGACATTTTCTGGGACCTCTGCCAACAACAACAACAACAAAAAAAATCCTTCAGAGGAATTGCTTCAGTGAGATGGCAGCACCCACGCGCCTGACACGGTATAGGTCACACCGAATATCCGCAAGTTGAACTTAAAGTGTATCTGCACCCTGAAATTTATTTTTCTGACATTGTAGGTTGTTGTACTGGTAATATCCCTACCAAATATAAGAGTGCAAAGTTACTCACATACAGAGACGTAGCAATATATAAAGAGAAATAGAGCAATTTCTAAAATGCCAAAAATTACATGCGCCTTGATCTAAGAGTAGTCGCCTAGCGTTATAGATCGACTGCATTCGATTGCGTAGTTCGATAATTTTTTTGTACGATATGTACTACTACGATACTAGTGCTCTCAAAACACACAAACGCAGGCCAATGTTCACGTACGGTACGCAGCTAGGTTGATGCTGCCGCGCCACGCCGCCGCGCCGGGTCACCAGGCGCGGCAGCATCAGCCGCGGCAGCATCTTCTCATGCGGATGAACATCCGGCTCGAGAGAGAACCAGCGCGTGAGAGGCCGGTGCAACCGAGCATAGCATATAGCATGCATGCAGTGGACCGGCCCAGCGTTTATGCACAGACTCCCGAAGTAAGTTGTAACTGTTAGTCCCGTAGTACTACCTAGTAACTCTGCACTCTCGAAATAAAATTGCAAGACGCTCCGACGATGAAAAATATAATACTGAACACAGTCCCGGGCTGTTAGACGTCTGACGTTTAGTAACCAACATTGTTAGAGTCTATACACAGCCCAGTCGCTGTTGCACAGCGTCTGGTCGGGCTAACGTTAGACACCCAGATCTAGTCATTGATAGGTCTAGTACCTAGGCCTAACCCTGTTACTTAATAGTACCAGGTACTAGATCTACTAGACCTCTATTAAACCACACAACAGTGTTTACATCTTAGAGTTAGACCTAACGTTAGATCTCCACGGGTTAGTGACATTTAGTGTTTCTGACTACTCTAGTAATCATTCTAGTGACCATCACTTTTCAGTGACAGTGCCAATTTCACTTCATCATGAGTTACGGCAAAGATCGTACGATCTTTGGTTCCGGCTGCCTACCTCAGTAAATTACTATTGAGTCTACTCACAAGACAAACGGGCTTGATGAAAACTGAGGGAATAGCATGCAAATTCAACCTGATTGTGGTGTTCTGATGATGATGTTCTGCACAGTCCAATGTCGACAATGTGTGAAGGCGGAATAGCTGTCGAAAGTCAGCTGGCTTGTTCTTCACACAACCTTGCGTTCGGGTTTACATGCCTGTGTTCCGGCAAAGTGGTGCAACGCAGATAATAGGCATCTTTAACGTAAATCAAGAGTCGATCAAGTCGTGATCACCAAACGCTAAGCTCCTCGCGGGAGGGCCGGCCAGGCCGGGCTCCGCTGCTACAATGCTGTCTAACGTTAGTAGTTCGGTACATACTAGTCATGTCGCGCTATCCGGGCATTGGAAAGACACACGTACGTGTACGCGTGTCCACCCAGGCGATACCGATATCGATATACCTGTACTGTGTGCAGACGGAGGCAAACGAAGAAAACGTGCACACACAAAAGGTCGACGCGCGGCAACTATTTTCATTTTTGGTTACTAATGCAGCGCGCACTAGTGCGTGCTGCTTTTTTAAAATTAATATAACAATAAATTGGGCATTTTTTGTGATGAGATATAATGTTCTCTAGGGTCCTTAAGACATGCTCTCACACCTCTCAAAAATAAATTTCAGAGTGCAGATACACTTTAAAGGTACATGGTCCGGTGGTTTAGTCAAATGCGTACGCGGACGCACGGCGCAAGTTTCCTATAGAGACTTACGCTATCGACTCCTCTTTAGCGCTTACGCTGTGGCCCACATCCCCGAGTCCGAAGAAGTCCGATTCACTGTAGTCGATCAGTGGTCCGATCACAGTTCGGCTCATGATTCGGCTGAGGGGGATGACAGCTTTAGCAAACTTCTTTTGTGATGTCATAATAACAAGCACATATGCACGCACCCTGGCAACACTACAGAATGCGCGATGCGTAGAGAAGACAACGAAGGCAACGTTACTTAACAACACCTACGCGCTTTACTCTTGATGACAGCTCAACTTCGGTAATCTTCATATCAATGATAATTATAATCGGCAGTATCATCAGCAGCGCCCTCTACACTACCGGGACTATGCACCTTAAAAGAAAACTGTACTGACATTTTCTAATTGTCTGATAATTCTTATCTACATTTTTTGATGCCTACTACTGGAAAGAGAGGATTGTAAAACCCAGGATAAGCCTGTAATGATTTTTTTTTTTGAAAAAAAATGAAAACGAGCAAGCCATGGAACGATCCACACAATTTGGCCTACGTCACAGGTGCTCTTGGTGCACAACTCCGACATTAGCAAGACGAACTACATAATGCCAATTTACTGATGAAATCTCACACGAAGTACTGCAAAAGCTGTTATTTAGTATAATTGCAATATGGAGCTATAATAAACATGTTATACAAAATCTATTAATCTGTAACAGCAATCTCTTCAACAGCTTTTCATTTAGATAAAACTTTTGGGGAAATTCCAGATATGCAAAATGAAATTGGCATCGTTATCCGAACGTGCTGCCCATAGAAGACTGTGTGTAAGTAACGTTACGCATTGATGATCATGATCGAGCGATGGTTCGCCAGTTCAAACTATCTAGCGTAGATGAGGGCTGAGTGAATCTAAATCCAAATGTAGATAGACTCTCTTCAACGGCACGCACGATTTACGCTTAGTGAGATGAAAACGGTACCCAGTACACATAGATTCTGAAATACTAGAACTAGGACTAGGACTACTGAGCAGTCAAGGAGTAGGTTCTACGTGGCAGTCCAAGTTTTGATGAGTAGGCCCTACACTCACTCACCGTCGACATTGCAGCTGTAACAGTTAGGCCCTATGTGCACATCGCTAATAAGGCACAGCGTAACGTTACATACCCCTGCTGCCACAACTTGAAGAAAGTCCAGACGAAAGTCCAGACTCCAGATCTAGAGCTGGACCCTTGTCCTGCAGGCACTGTTGTTCCTGTGCTGGATTTTTCAGGTAAGGTATCTGCTTTATGGATTTCCGATGTTTTGTCGTCGAGATAAATCTCATAGTGGTGTTATTTACACCAAGGACTAATGTTAGATCTAATAGTTTGTTTCAGTAGGCCTACTAGGACCCTAACCGCAGCAGCGACCCCATACGGACAAATACGTACCGTAAAGGGGTCGCATAGCAAACCTATACCTGTCACAGAAACACCTGATATGGCTTAGCATTTCGGTGACCAGAGACCAAAATACAGGGTTTTACACTGAAATTAGTAGCCTTACTCTTAGATAAGATGCTTACAATCACGGCCGGCGAAGTCGATTTACAACATGATCTGTTTTAAGAGCCCAGTGAAAGATTTTATCCGAGGTTTTAGTCCTACCGCATTTCGTATTGTAGTACAACTTACACAGCGCATGCGCTAATATGGATAAAACGTAGCACATACTATAATACACAATGTATGCGTGTGGAAAAAAAACCGGACGGCTCGCTGAGAACTGAAATGAATATTCATGAGACGTAACAACCACAGAATGCATGCTGGGCGATGATTTACTATCGGGCCTACCGGCACTTATTTATTTCGTTTTTAAAGCACATTTCGAATGTGTGGTTCATTATTTATTTGCAATAAAGGAAGTGCACACATAATGAGCATCTGAAGATGTGGCGGATTAAGAAAATAACAGGTGATTTTCATGATAGAGGGAATGTTTTTGTTTTTGTTTTTTGTTTTTTGTTTTTTTGTTTTTTGGGTGTTTTTTTCCCAGTCTGCAGAGCCAATGCCCCAGATGTCTCATCTATAAATCAAGTTTCCCTTCACACTGTACATTATAGCTTTAATGTTGTACATTCACAATGGGCTCCACTCACAAGCTCTGCTTCTTAGGGACTCATATTCATTTTTGCTTCATGTTTATTTTCTACTGTGATTTGAATTGAATACACTTCTGTTACACGTGTACATGTTTTGTTTATTTCCAATAGTTGAGAATTGTTTGATTATTTATTGAGAGACCTTTTTTTTTTTCCAAAGACTTACTACCGTATGAGAGGAGATCCTTCCTGTCTTTCTTTTTCTGTCAGGCTTGTCACTTTCTGTTTGATTGTGTGCATGTGTGTGTGTGTGTCCGCGTGCGTCTGTGTTTCATAATTATTGTGTGTAACAAGTTGGAAGAATATTGGAAGCTAAATTTCTATGTACTGTGACATACAGATCAATAAAATTGACTCTTGAGTATTCATTCATTTTCATTCATTCATTCATTCATTCATTCATTTATTCATTCATTCATTTATAGCAATGGGACAAGAAGTGTCTTCTGAAAATTTTTGAAATTTTAAATGTCATAACTTCCTTATTTTTTATCCGATTTTATCATTTTTGCATTCTGCTGGATTTTTTTTTAATCATTGTCGTGAAATTGATAAAATCTTAGATTGGCTTTCATCTTAGAGGCATAATGGATTGGTTAATGAAAAACTAGAAATTAACCCTTTCAGATCCATCCACATGGTCATTGGGATTGTATTCCATTGCTCCCCATGGCTTTTTTTTTTTTTTTTTTTTTTTGATGTTGTCTTGCTTGATCAATACCCTTTTAAGCCTTATACATACGTATATGTACAATACTGCTGAAATGCTTGCCGGTATTCCCCAACGCGTTTACATCGTTCGTTTGCTTGCGATCGGCGGTCATGCCATCAGACAAGGAGTATATATTCGTAGAGGCGCACGCATTTCTGTGGTCATTTCACTCATGCCTTTTTTTAACCCATGATCCGATCCCGGCTTTGCAACAGCGTGGCAGATGACATGTTAGAACGAGTGTACTTGTGCAGATTTTTAGAAAAATTGAAAAAATTACAGCAGTATACGATCTGATTGCGTTTGTTTTCATTTCATTCCTTCACAATGGTCTTGTAATGAAGATAGGCACAAAAAGGATAACGAAATTTGTCCTGTTGTGTACCTTTCAAGAACGCATGCACAAAATGTGACGAGAAAAAAATCAAAAAAAAATCATAAAATCATCGCAGTCCCGTTGAAATTTGCGGAAACAGTAGGTGCGAAAAGGATCTTGAATTCGGTCCTGCATGCCACGTTGGTTATCAAAAACGCATGCACAAATGCGAAGAAATTATCGGGGAAAAAATACTTTCAATCCTTCTTGTGCGTGCATCACACAGATTACAGCCGAAAGAATTCACGAAATCATCGCAATCCTGCTGATATCTGAGGTATAGAAATAGGCGCAAAAAAATCGTGATATTCGAATAGTGCGGAGAGATTATTGGGGGAAAAATAAAAGACACATTTTCAACCCCTTCTGGTGGTGCATCATAAAGATTACAGCCGAATATCAAATCATGGCAATCCCGCTGAAATTTGAGGAAACGATAGGCGCAAGAAGGATATCGAATTCGGCCCTGAATAATGTCTTTAAAAAAACGCATGAATAATTTCGAAGAGATTTTTGGGAGAAAAATAAAGAATGCATTTTCAACCCTTCTGGTGTATGCATCACAAAAGATTAGAGCCGAAATAATTCATAAAATCACTGCGATGCCGTTAAAGTTTGAGGAAACAATATAGGCGCAACACGAATCATAAATTCGGCCGTGAATATGCCTTCTAATCCGAGAGGACGCGCATTTACGAAATGTGGGAGAGATTTTCGGTAAAAAGTATAAAAGGACACATTTTCAACCCCTTTTGGTGTGTGCAAAATAAAAGATTACATAAACCGTAGGAATTCATGAAATCGTCACAATCCCGCTGATATTAAATTGATAGGCGCAAACAGGATCATGAATTCGGCCGTGTTATGATCTTTCAAGAACGCATTTACGAAATTCGAAGATTTTATCGGGGAAAAATAAAGAACACATTTTCAACCCCTCTTGGCACGTGAATCATTAAGATTATAGCCGAATAATAATCCATGAAATCATGGCATATAACAATCCCGTTGAAATTTGAGGAAACGATAGGCGCAAAAAGGATCGTGAATTTGGCCCTACATGCTGTGTATCTTTCAAAAACGCATACCGCATGCACAAGAGATATTCGGGAGAAAAATAAGACACATTTTAAACCTCTTTTGGCGCATGCATCATAAAAATTACAGCCGAAATCATTCATGAAATCATCACAATCCCGTTGAAGTTTGAGGAGAACAAGAGGTGCAAAAAGAATCATGAATTCGGCCGTATCATTTCTTCTAATCCGAGAGGACGCATTTACGAAATGCGAAAAGATTATCGGAGCAAAATGGGCACATTGTCAACCATTCTGGTGTGTTCATCACAACAGATTACATCCGAACAGTGATCCGAAGTAAAGTTCATGAAATCGTCACAATCTCGCTGATATTTGAGGTAGAACTAAGCGCAAAAAGGATCGTGAATTCGACCCTGATGCCGTATGCTGCCGTATATACCTTTCAAGAGCGCATGCAAAAATGCGAAAAGATTATCGGGAAAAAATAAAGAACCCCTTCTGGCACGTGCATCAGAAAATACTATACAGCAAAAATAATTCATGTAATCATTACAATCCAGCTGAGCACCAAAAATGTGAAAAGCTCAGCAACTTAAGTAACGCGTGTTACTCTACGTGCGCCGATGTTGACAAAAAGTCACAAACGCATTAATTTTGATACAATCTGATATTGTTCATAATCATTTAACACTTTAATTCACAAACATTCAATTCTTTTAAATGGTTCTATACACGAAGAAGAGATAGGAGTACAAAGCATCACAAATTCGACCCTGCAGTGTACTTTCAAGAACGCATACTTGTAAGATACGGGAAGAAATTTTCGGAGGAAAATTAAAAACCGCATTTCAGTCCCTTTTTTTTTAAACTTCCTTTTCGTATCAACAAATCAATTCACAAATGATTCCTTTTTGTTCCTTCTCAAAGAAATGATCCATAAACAAGGCACTTGAGTTTACAAAATATTTATTTGCAAAATGATTTTTTTTTTGGGGGGGGATGGGGAGGGGGTGGGGAGGTAATATTATTGTCGACAAAAACATGAAAATAAATTTGCAAGCCAGTTAATGCTTTTTCAGGTTGTTGTTGACCAGTAAATTTTCTGTTCCGACCAGTACAAAAATGGGGAGGAAAAATGGATATTTACTGATCCGACAGAGACAGGTTAGACCGGCAGAAAAAAAAAAATGGGTTAGTGTGCAGCCCTGCTTTATCCAACTTCCAAGATTTGGTGATGAAACCAAAGCAAGCACTCTTGCCAAACTCAGTTGGCAACATTAGGAAGGTGTCATTCTGTTTCACTGCGTTCTCGATAATTTCTATTTGCTCCACTTTGAACTTAATTCTTTTTGCATCCTCCTCTACTTCACTTAGAGCATCTTTGAACTCCATGATACCTATGATATTGGTACGAACAGGTGTCCTTTAGGCTGCGGTCACATAGAAGTATACTATTCGGGTATTCGGGCTCGTTTTTCGAGGGCACGCAAATAGCTTGAATCGAACGATAGGATTTCCTCACACCGGTTCACATAGGAGGGCACTATTCGAAAGTACCGAATAGCTGCGAAAAGTATAGCAAAGTGGGAAACGAACTTGTTCGATTTTCTTGCAGCGTATACCGTCTCTCGTTTATGAAATAATGACAATTTTGGTCTGGATTTGCCCTTTAGCAAAAATAAGCATGTAGACTGACATTCTGATGCAGTTTAGAAATTGTTAATAAGATTTGCTAGGATGTAGGAGGAAGAAATCCTCACTGCATGGGATGGTGATTGACGGTGCGGGTGATGGTGTATTCGGGGCCCGAATGGCGAATACCGAATACCGAATACTTCTATGTGAACGCAGCCTTATGAGACCGAGAACCAAATACGAGATATGGCAGATGACGTAAACTATGAATATTCATTTGCGCATGCGCAGATAAGTATATTTACGTGATACGTTCAAAACGGCGAACGGGCAGTATCTCGAGTAGACGGTCTCAAAGAGGACTATTTATCTTGTTTTCGGAGGTAATGGTGAGAAATGCATAGTCGGCTATAATATTCAACAATAATGGTTTTATATCATGTGGCTTTTCGTTGCGAATCCAAGTGTCCTTTTGAGCGGTGAGTTGTTTACGTGTTGCAGTGCATTTGAGTGCATGGGTTGCTTCGGGGCGCTGTTACTGTGTTACAGCGCCCCGCGACGGGGTTACTAGGACCCATATCTCGGAAGAGTGGCCTGACCGCGTAGATTCTAGCACAGTGTCGCCGCTTCGCGATCCCAGCGCTGGTGTAGGTATAGTGCTAGCGTACTTCCGTATCCATGTAGATATCTCAAAATTCCCCTTGCCAAATGGCACCAAACTCACAGGAAATACTTTATGATTCATAACCAACAGCTCACGTTAATTGGAAACAAATCACATGTCGGGAAGCGTAAGTGTAGATGTCGACTTTCCTGTCGGCGTCGCTAAAAATAATCTCCTCTACGACTAACACGACTGATTGCGGCCAGACCCTACCTACCTGATGCGCACGCACAGACTGAAGTTAGCCATTTAATATCATGAGACAAATCTTTCAAGTAATCGGGGGCAATAAATAAATTTACAAATTATTTGTGGTAAGTTGAATGAAAAATGTAGTTCCTATATCACACAAGTCGCAAAAATCATTACACGTTTGAGTTTAGTTCTCGCGTAAATTCCCCATTCGCACAGTACTAGTCGGCTAACTTCAGTTCTAGATTGTGCATCTTGCGTTCGCCAAGATCTCTCGCGAAGAGTGATTTTTTTTTTTTTTTGAGTGACGACTTGAAAGTCGACGTCAATATTGATATTTCTCGATTACTGATTTCGTTCAAATATAAGAGAATACTTTGAAATATGCTACGAAGTATATCCTGTAATTTTGGTGCGATTTGGTTTAGTGAAATTTGAGATATCTACATGGCTAGAACAGTACACAAGCGCCGCCTGCTAGCTAAATTAGGCCTAATAGTAGAGGCTACTATGTAATCCCGTGAGATTTTTGTGCCAAAATTGATTTTTTTTTTTGGCTAATTGTCAATTTGGGGGTGCTGAATCCAAAAAACTTTGGTTCCATTTTTTCCGACTACGTCTTCAGCCGCCATTTTGAATTTCAAAATGGCCACCATAGCAAACTGTATTTTTATCCATATCTCACTAAGTGAGCATTGTAGAAGCTTCAAATTTGGTTCAAAATGCATGGCTTGATGTCAGCCACTGTGGTATATCTTTTTCTGATATTGTGGATTGTTTTGATACAATTTGTAGGCAGCCATCTTGAATTTCAAAATGACCGCCATGGCAAACAGTATTTTGAACCATGTCTCATACAGTGAGCATTGTAGAAGCTTCAAATTTGGTGCAAAATGCCTGGTTGTGATGTCAGACACTCTGCTATATCATTTTCTGATATTATGGATTGTTTTGATACAATTTTTAGGCTGCCATCTTGAAATTCAAAATGGCCGCCATAGCGATTTAAAACCCATATCTCATGTTGCAATTATTTTAGAGCATCAAATCTTTAGTAATGCACATGCTTGTGGTGTCCAACGTTCCAGTACAGCTGTTTCCTATTATGGATCACTAGATAGAAAAACATAGAAAAACATATAATACTGTGGGAAGCGCCTTAGATGAATTTGCCAAAATTGTCCTAGTTAGACCGAATTCATTTTCAAGTCACGCAGAACGACAGCCATCTCTAATTCAAGATGGCCGCCATAAATGCAGATGTAAAGACGAGGTTCCAAGGACGTCATCAAGCCATCCTGGGGGGGCGAAAACTGCGTAAGGGGAGGGGGTGGGGGAGGGGAGGGGTCCCATACCACTTCCCATAAGTGTGGGCAAGCATGTAAACGTTACATCCCACGTCGCATAATTATAGCCAAGCGGGTATATGTGGACGGCGTACTGCGTGCTACAGCTATGCGCTGAATACACACGTGATTTGTTTTTGCCTCTCAGGTAATACATTGCTTGGTGTCATGGAACCTTGTTAATAGTTACATTTAATCCCAGTTATTAGATATTTGTACAAACAGCAAGCATTGATACGATTAAGGGTGATCGTCAAAAACTTGATGCTGCCTCGAGAGAATGGAGACAAACAAGGAGAAGTCTCGCAATGGCAAGAAATGCCATGTTCATCCTACCAGGCATCCCATTCACAAGCTTGTTCGTTGACCGCAATAATTGAAACATCTCATGAGGGAGCTCATAATTGCTGGATGTATTTCTAGAATAACATAGAATGAATAAGGAATGTCAATGGGTAGGTTTTTTTTTCCTGATTGCCCTTGTGGCGATGCGGGTTCTACTGTTCTACTGTTCCAAGTAATTCCACAATCACTCTTCATCTCACAATTTTATGGCCTTCTCCTAATTCTCACTGACAAAGGTTCATTTTTCGTACCCATGTTTAAGAAACCCACAAAACTGAGCCAAATAATCAGCCTGAAAGTTGAAATACTGATCAGTCAATTCCATCTGACACAGATACCACATCACAGAAAAAAAGAAAGAAATAAAGGGTTCATCAAAGATGCCATGGGAGCTGTCACCCGTTACAACGAGGAAGTAGATATCCTCATTCCATTGCATGCATTAGATGCTTCAAGAGCAACAGGGAATTTCAGAGATACTGATGATTATTACGGATAGACACTGACATTTTCATTCTCCTGATGGATCTTGGCTTTACTTTTAATACTGCATCGCATGTTGTCTGCTCCATCACTGGAAAAGGAGATGATAAAGTATAATAGACATTGTTGAGAGATTATGTTCTGCACATTGTTACGAAAAACAAAGGTCTGCTTGGTCATGCCTTTCATGGTGCAGGCTGAAGTTGAAAATTTAAGGATGTCTCAAAGAGCAGATGAATCAAGAATTCTCTAAGCCTTGAATCACGCAGAATGTGCAATGACACAGTCCATGCCTTCCAGAAGTTGGGCGTGGATGACTTCAACCTGGACAATCTCCCGCTTTGCTCTCGTAGAGTCTTGATATAACACATCCAGAGAACAAACCTCGTAAACCATCACAACCTAATTTGTGCCTCTACTTACAGGGGAATATAATATGGTACATTGTAGTTATTTCCGGCAGATATACATAAACTGTGCAATTAAATGCTTTGAGCTTCCTACACCAACGGTAGCCACAGTATTCATTATCATGTTCAGAAGGCAAGAAATGCAAAAGTCATTGTTTCTGGAAAAATTTAGAACCAATTCTCCCCTGTGTACAGCCCTAAACAAGTGCTGTGACTTCAAAAACACATTGAGGGAATGAGCCTAGAAGACATTAACCCGTTTAGGACGTGTCCCGAGTATACTCGGGCTGACGTTTTCCAGGCTGTGGACTGGTCCCGAGTATACTCGGGCTGAGAGAGTGAAATGAACACGCATTTTTAAACTTAGAATTTCACCAACAATACGATACCTATGTTGAAAATGATTTATATTTTGTGGGACTACATACATCAAAGTTGCCATCTGTGAACATTTTGTGATGATTGGTCATATCTTATGTCTATAAACAAGCAAAATATTGACAAACATGAGTGCAATTTTCACGACATTCAGACCTTCGCAACGGTCGGGAAACTGACCAATGACGAGCGACCAGCCGCACGCTCTGGCGATCTCATTTGCATCGGTATGCAAATTGTCACACTCAAGTGAAAAGCGTGCGTGCGGCGGTCAAGACCGTTGCGTGCACGCACCTACCTTATTAGCACACATTTACATGATTAAGTATTGTAGCATACTACTTCGTGTTATATCAGGAATGCAATGTCGTACTTATGGATCTTCTATGAAAGCCATCTCGGCATGACAACCTGCTTATATTGGCATGAAATGTTGGCCTTCTTCTTCCGCTGCCGAGTCCTGGGATTTGCTAAAACTCGGCGAATTGAATAAATTCAAAAGTAAATCTTTTGCGTGTCCCTGCATGCATGTGATGTGTGTGAATGTTTTTGTGTACGTTTGTTATCATGACAGCGATGTTACTTGTAGTTGTTTGAAGAGTTTTACCGTCATGAATAATATTCTGATTATGTTATAAAATTGTTAAAAAAAAAAAAGAAACCACTTGGCCAAGAACAAACCGAGTAGGGGATGTACTGCATACAAACAACGCAGTCGATTGTGCTACTTCATCGAAGTCGTAAATTCATATAAATTGAATAGACCAGGTGGCCAGAGTATCAGGTTACATTGTACCTCCTTGAATAGACAGGATGTTGATACAAAAACATTCCATAGACGCACGCGTAGACGCAATCTGAAAAGTCGGGGATTATGAGCATAATAGAGAAGTTCAAAGGCCGATTACAGACAGTCTCTTTTTTCTGCATCGGTCCATAGAATGTATTATAGTGATGTGCTTCGTATGTATTACGTAACCACTTTTACGGACCAAAATGATTTTATGGTTGTTGGGAAGCGAATGTGCAAGTTCTCATGTGGTTGTAACCAACATATATGCATAGAATTTAAACTTCGACAACGAAATACGCTGCAATAAAGTAAACAAGACATATGGCATTTTTTTCTCTCATACGCTTAGCATTCGCCAAAAAAAATGTAGATATAATTATGATGTTCGGTATGATGTTTGCAGCATTTCAAAGAAGCAGTCAAAATAAAATAATATCCCATATTTCGATGATACCGACGATGGTGATGTCGACTGTTTAGTCTTTTTTGTTCTAGTTCTGTATGAATTCCTCATAATATGCCAATATTCGGCTATAGTCGCTCTTTCAATTACTTATACATTTAGAAGTCTGAGGTGTTTTCAGTCCACTTCTTTCGTAAGTTCACGAGTCAATTTTTTTTTTCGATCATTGAGTTCAATCCATTTATAATCAGTCAAATATGACAACTTATACCGAAAAAAAAAACGATTTTTCTTTTTTTTTTCTTTGTAGAAAGCGCTCCAAATTTGCGAAGTGGTGATTCAATTTTGCGAGAGACGGAGATGTGATAACCACATCGCTTCAATTGAACACTTTGTTTTGGAGCAAGGTATTTCGGGCAATAACATGAAATTAATGTTCTTGTCTTATCTCATGTTTATCGATGTAATCAAATTTTTTCATGTTGCTATTGAAGTAATTTATGCACTTATCGTGCCTGTGTATTTTTTTATGTCTACGTATATCTCTGCATTTAGGTATGCCTACATTCATTCATTCCATTAGACTTCGTGAAATCGCATTGAAGCATTTTCATATTCATAAACGATTGCAGCAAATGCTCGTTTCCTTTATACATTATGCTTATTGAATGAGATTGTTAGTACTTCATTTTTGTTTTTGTCTTTTATCGGGGGATGACTGGTATACACAATAAAAAAAATATTGATTTACACTCATGACATAAGAGAAGATCATTTCAGCAAAATTAGCCGTCTGTTATGAGATATCAAAGAATGCCGGGAGAAATGTCGTTTATTTCAACAAAAATATCGTCTTTTCCTTATTTTCTGAAGTGATGTAATAATTGTAGGTCTTCAAGCCTGTTTGGCTTGTGCTTGCCATACTTCCATGATCATGTCGGCTTCTTCTACAGCTGCCGGATGGCCAACCTTTTTTGTTGCTAAATTGAATGAATTTCTCCGTCGAACTCGGGAATGCTCACCTGCGACCCTGTTTGAAAAGACGCTCTCTCATATTGAGACGAATTTGAATTTCAATGGACATTCTAATTTGAATTGTGTTAAGGCTACGTAATTTGAAGTGATAGGATATAGTGAAAGGAAACTGAGATTGAATGAACATCTTCATTGCGCGATCTTTTTTTTAGGCGCTTTTGAATTACCTAACTGTGAAATTAGAAGACAAACGTACACACACACACACACACACACAAATGACTGCAAACTCTTTGCATATATGTTGAACCATTTTGAACACTCGAATATGTCGTTTTGCTCTTCCTTTGTAATACATTTGCCTCGATTAGTGCTGCTTCGATTTATCTCATTGCATCTCATTACTTTCCTTTCCAGCTATCCACTTCTTCATTCCCATCATCTACAATTAATCGTTTAGATTGAATATCCCCATTGATGGTGGTGATCACCTTTCCAAGATACTTTGCCGGTATTATTATATATAATCTCATAAGATATCACCATAACACAGATTATAGGCAAACCTAGGCGTGTGTAATATTTCATTTCGTTTGCAAAAGTGTATTCAGATTACCGTCCATGATGGAACTAAATTTAGAAGACCAGCCTATTTTTTATCTCTTTATCTCTCAATCTTTCTTCTTATCGCATAGACTCCGATGTTTCGTTTGCAGACCGGAAGAGCTCCCCAGGTCGAAAAACCAGTAGAAACCAGTAGAAACCAGTAAGCATTTTTAACTGGTCTTTACTGGTTTTAACTGGTCTTAACTGGTTTCAACTGGTACCAGTTGAAATCAGAAGGTAACTCCAAATTTCCAGTAACAAAATAAGCAATTCTAACTGAAACCAGTTGATACCAGTTGAAGATGTACTGGTACCAGTTGATACCAGTTTAATCATCCTGGTACCAGTTAATACCAGTTGAAGTTACACTGCTTACCAGTTGAAACCAGTACAAGTCTACTGGTACCAGTTGTAGTCTTACTGGTACCAGTTTATACCAGTTGAAGTTGCACTGCTTACCAGTTGAAACCAGTACAAGTCTACTGGTACCAGTTGAAGTCTTACTGGTACCAGTTTATACCAGTTGAAACCAGTACAAGTCTACTGATACCAGTTGTAGTCTTACTGGTACCAGTTTATACCAGTTGAAGTTGCACTGCTTACCAGTTGAAACCAGTACAAGTGTACTGGTACCAGTTGAAGTCTTACTTGTACCAGTTTATACCAGTTGAAGTTGCACTGCTTACCAGTTGAAACCAGTACAAGTGTACTGGTACCAGTTGAAGTCTTACTGGTACCAGTTTATACCAGTTGAAGTTGCACTGCTTACCAGTTGAAACCAGTACAAGTCTACTGGTACCAGTTGATACCAGTTCATATCTTATTGTGTACCAGTTGACACAAGCTGAAGTCTACTTTTTGAATTCCATTAGTTCATCAATTAAAACTGAATTAAAAGGTTAACAAAACTTAATTAAAACATTAAATCAAAAAGTAAACAAAACACAATTAAACAAAACATTTGACGTGAGTGAACTTGGACTCTTAATGACTTCAACTAAATGAAACTGGAACCAATCAGTTGACACTTCAACTGACAGACTGTAATTTGACCAGTTTGTGCGTGTGTGCGTGTGTGTATGTGTGTGTGTGTGTGCGTGTGTGCGCACGTGTGTGTGTTTCGTTGTGTGTGCAAATTAGTTTACGCAATTTGATACCCATGTAACAGACTGGACTTGCTCATAACTTCATTCCATATTAACACCCACTAAATCATTGAAATTCTAATACCAGTTGATACCAGTTGGTTTCTATTGGTTTTTACTGGTTCTTTTGCTTGTGAATATTCATAAGCTATTCAAATTATCTTCGTGAAAATGAGAAAATATCGTTAAATTCATCTTTTTTTATGATTTGAATAAACTCAGAAATGTCTGAAATGCATTAGAAATTTATTTAATATTATTGCTGTGATATTCACAATTTCAACTTGTACCTCTGATGAGGTATTTTCATATTTTTATAATAAAAGTTTAATCTACTTGGTAACCATGTCTTAAATCATTACAGCAATATAGCCCTATATATATATGAATGAAACATCCCTGGTACTAACTAGGTCTAGGATGTAGGCTAAGCCTAAATGTAGTTACAGGTATAGGCTTTAAGACTAGCTGTAGGATTATGTTAGGTTAGATATTAACAATGTCCTGACATACACCAAACACCATACACCAAATAATTCAACACCAAATTAATTTTGTCAACTGGATCCCAGTTGATTCCAGTTGATACCAGTTGACAACTGGTACCAGTTGATTCCAGTTGGACGAATACCAGTTGATACCAGTTGAATGAATACCAGTTGATACCAGTTGATTTCTAGTCACTCATTCCAATTTCCATATTGAAACCAGTTGCCTTAACTGGAATCAACTGGTACCAGTACCAGTTGCCAACTGGTTTTTCGACCTGGGTCATAAATGCTCCATCAACTGACTTGAATAGGTGTTATATATAAATATAAATATATATATATATATATATATATATATATATATATATATATATATAACAATAATCTATCCCGTTTGTTGATGATTATCATATCACTGTGTGACATTTAATTTCAAGTGATGTGCAGTGAACAATACCTTCCCGCCATTACGGTACAGTTGTAAGGGAATCATGATTGCACATAAAATTTGCAACATACAACCCGACAGTAAACTTACAAATGCGCTCGTTGATCTCCTTTATGGAAACCTAGGTCATATAATTATGGTCGAAATCTGGAGGCAGTCATGATGGATAATTTTACAAAGCAAACGTCTTTATACAAAAATGCATGGAGTTCGCAGGTTTAGTCACCATTAGCTGTCAAAGATTGCAAGAAAGATGCAACGATTTATCTGAATATTGAACATCCCATCAGGCTCTTGTCAACATTATGAAAATTGTTGAAACAAAACCAAGAAACAAACTCAAATGGAAGATTGGTTTGAGAAACTCAACTTCGATGTTGCTTGAAGCTTTTTTTCTCTCTCTCTCATACTTATGAATGACAGCGTGATTATGTTATAAGATCGTTCAAAAAATCTACTCGGCCAACGAGCCAAATAGAGGATATTCTGTATAATAGTCATCATTTTCATACAATGCAAGAGCCGATATTGCCACTATGGGGTCTTACAATTATATTCATCATGGTGAAACACAGCGTAACATGTGCGCGTGTTATAGGCAAGAACACTTTGAATAGACCAGGTGGCCAGAGTATCAGGTTACATTGTACCTCCTTGAATAGACAGGATCTTGATACAAAAACATTCCTAAGACGCACTTGTAGACGCCATCCGAAAAGTCGGGGATTATGAGCATAATAAAGAAGTTCAAAGGCCGATTACAGACAGTCTCTTTATTCTGCACCGGTCCATAGAATGCATTATAGTGATGTGCTTCGTATGTATTACGTAACCGCTTTTACGGACCCCATTGATTTTATGGTTGTTGAAAATCCAATGTGCAAGTTCTCATGTACTTGTTACGAACATGTATTACAGAATTTAAACCTCGACAATGACATACGCTGCAATAAAGCGAGAAACAAGACATACGGCAGAAGTTGTTTTTTTTTCTCTCTCTCTCTCTCATACGCTTAGAATTCACAAATAAAAATTATGATGTTCAGTATTTGATGTTTGCAGTATTTCAAAGAGGCAGTCAAAATAAAATTACATCCCATATTACGACGATACCGACAATGGTGATGTTGACTGTTTAGTCTTTTTTGGTTCTAGTTTTGTATGAATTCTTCATAATATGCTAATTTTCGGCTATAGTCGCTCTGTCAATTACTTATACGTTTAGAAGTCTGGGTTTTTCAGTCCATCTCTTTCGGAAGTTCACAAGTCAAATGATTTCGCGATCATTGAGTTATAATGGTTTTAGCAACACACTACCGCTTTGTAGCTCAATCGATTTATAATCAGTAGAATATGGTAACTCATGCCTAAAAAAAAAATAAACTTGTAGAAATAAATTTGTAGAAAGCACTCCAAATTTGCGAAGTGATGATTCAGTTTTGCGAGAGACGGAGATGTGATAACCCGTCGCTTCAATTGAACACTCTACTTTGTTTAGGAGCAAGGAATTTCGAGCAATAAAAGCATGAAATGTTCTTGTCCATCTCATATATTGATGTGATCAAATGTTTTCATGCTACTATTGAAGTGGTTTATGCACTTATCGTGGCTGCGTATTTTTTATGATAATTGCATTATACATCTCTGTATTTACGTAGACCTACTTGCATTCATTCCTTTAGACTTCGTGAAATCGCATTGAAGCATTTTCATATTCATAAACGATTGCAGCAAATGCTCGTTTCCTTTATACATTATGCTTATTGAATGAGAATAGTACTTCATTTTCTGTCTTTTACCGGGCGATGACTCGTATACACAATAAAACAAAACAATATTGATTTACACTCATGACATAAGAGAAGATCATTTCAGCAAAATTAACCGTCTGTTATGAGAGATCGAAGAATGTCGGGAGAAATGTCGTTTATTTCAACAAACATATCATCTTTTCGTTATTTTCTGAAGTGATGTAATGATTTTAGACCTTCAAGCTTGTGTGACATGTGCTCGCCGTTCTCCCATGGTCATGTCGTCTTCTTCTATCAGCTGGCGGGTGGTCAACCTTTTTGTTTCTAATATAAATGAACTTCTCCGACGAACTCGGAAATGCTCACCTGCGACCCTGTCTGAAAAGATACTCTCTCACATTGATGCGAATCTGAATTCTCGATGGGAATTCTAATTTGAATTGTGCTAATGCTACATTTTTTGAAGTGATAGGACATAGTGAAAGGCAAACGAGGTTGAATGAACATCTTCATGGCGCGGTCTTTTTTTCGTTTTTTTGTTGGCTATTTTGAATTACGTAACTACGAAATTGGAAGGCAAACGTACACAAAAAATAACTGCAAAATCTTTGCATAATGTTGTACCCTTTTGCCCTTTTTTGCCGTTTTGCTCTTCCTTTGTAATACATTTGTCTCAATTAGTGTTCTTTCATTTTATCTCATTACATCTCATCACTTTCCTTTCCAGCTATCCCCTTCTTCATTCCCATATACAAACGTGTAGATTGAATATTATCATTGATGGTGATGATCGCTTCTCCAAGATACTCTGCCCATAAAATTTATATATGTATGTATGTATATATATGTACAGATATATATATATATATATATATATATTTATATATATAAATATGTATATATATATATATATATATATATATATATACATATGTATTATATAAAACGTAGAAAGATATTACCAAAACACAGGTTGTAGGCAAACCTCATCTTGTATAATTTTACATTACGTTTGAAAAATCTTTTCAGATTATCTACCGTCAATCAAACAAAATTTAGATGACCAGCCTATTTTTCTCTCCTTTTTCTCTTCTCATCGTATAGACTGCCCTGTTTCATCTGAAGAGCTCATACATGTTCTGTCAACTGGCTTAAACAGGACCGGTGTTTTATTCTTAGTTTTTTTTTTTTTTTCTATGTAAGAAATAACGATACTTATTTAGGTTGGTGATTACTTTTTATAATAATTAAATATATGTCTTGTATCACTGTGAGAAATCTCATTTCACTTGATACATAGTGAATGATTAAATCATTATCTTCCCGACATTACGTCGAAGTTGTAAAGAAATTGTAAGATCGCACAGAAAAAAAGCAGCATCAAACCCCGACAATAAACTCACAAATCGACTCGGTGATATCTTGTATGCATCCAATGAAAACCTATTATAAGTCGCATGATCGAAATTTATAGGTAGTCACGATTGATAATTTCAGGAAGCAAACTTCTTTATACAGACTTCTTCAGAGGATGGCAGGTATCGCGCAAGCGTGGATTATGCATTTTTATTCGTCTCAAAGAAAGTTAGAAAGATGCAAAGATTTGTTTGAATATTGAACATATTCCAGGCTCTTGTCAATTTTATGGGAATTACTGAAACAGAACCAAGAAATAAACTCAAGTGGACGTTATTCTATTACGAAATTCGACTTTGATAAATCAGTATCACCAATTCTACTTGTAATATTACATTGTTGATGGTTTGCCTAGTGTTGAAATAAAGCCACGTGCTTCTGTTACAGACACGCGAGCTTTGTATTTGGATACAAGTAGCGGGGACAAACAAGGTGTAACAGATTTTCAAATGTTGTATACAATGAATAAACTTCCTTCTGTTTCCAAAATTCATTGACTAGCTATGGTAAGGAATTTTGTGAACAACAGGAAGTCAAGAGTGGGTTCGTGTGCCTTTGATATCGCCACAATACGAGATTTACTTGGCGTGTCTTACAGTCGTGTAAATGGAAATACGCAAGCCTGTACACAATCCTCCGATCGATCGCTTTTCATTGAAAGACTTTGAAGGCTTGTGATCAACGGATTACAGTTTCCATAAAAGATTGCCTCCATGAATCAGTAAATTCAAGACAATTATGTAGTAGAAATTTGCGACACCCTCGACATAGCCTGGTGCCCAATAATAAAAGACGCTATTCATTTGAGTTGACGAGGGAACGTAAATTGACGATCGTATATATAGTACGTGAAGTTCAAACCGCGCGCGCGAACCCAGATAGCGAAGGGAAGCGACATTATTATTCATGAGCGGTCGTTATTCATCCAATCAGAAAGCGGATTCCTACACCGCATACACGGCAATTTGATGATTGGGTAAAGCGGGACCGTAAGTCACACCCCCTTAGTAACCCTCGGTTCGGGCTCGATTTTGGAAAACCTGTCCGTCTGTGGGGGTGTTCGCTCTCCAAAGCAAACCGTCCTAAACGGGTTAACTAAGTAAATATCCCATGAATTTTTTAGTACACGGCTAATACCGTTTATTTAAACTCTACAACCAAATCGTCTAGATGGGGGCATTTAGTCATTCAGACACAGTTATTGGGGCACTTTTGAAAGTCATTTGCTTTGACACCAGAATCACATGACTTCACATTCTCAAGTTTTACCAAAATGCAATGCTCTTAGAGAAATGTTTCCCATGGCAGCCATTTTGCATTTCAACATGGCAGTGTAACTACAGGAAGCAGTCCCGCCTGTGCAATGATAATACTATTTGTTGAAGTGATTGACTTACACATAGGTCCGACATGAAAGTGCTCCAGTATGCTTGAGTTTGCAGGGTAAAGATCTTACAGCACCAAATATGGGTCGAAATCCATCTTGAATTTCAAGAGTGGCAGCATATGTGAATAGTCCATTATTACAGAATGTATATAATTATGTGTGTGCGTGTGTGTGTGTGTGTGTTTGTAAAAGAATGTACAATGTACACCACCATAAACATTGATATGCCTAAAAGTTGCTTGTAACCACAGATATTAGCTGAAAAGCAGCCATTTTGAATGATAAAATGGCAGCCTAAAAAATGATCTGCAATTTTAGGGAGGAGATCAAAGTGCATCTGAATGATCAACATCATGAGCCCGGTTTATGCCCGAAATGTGAACTTTCTGTTTTGTTTACAACATGAAATATGGGTCAAAATATACATCTGGTATGGCGGCCATTTTGAATTTCAAGATGGCCACCTATAATATCAAAATGGACTGGTCATCATTTCAGAGAAAGATGTTTCAGAAAGTCTGATAGCATATAATACGCATGCTCTTCGCCCCAAGTTAGAACCTTACCATTTTGAATTTCAAGATGGCCGCTAACCAAAATGATCCATCATTTAGAACAAAAATGTATATATTAGCATGTCTGACATCATAAGCATGCTTTTTGCCCCAAATTTATACTTTCCATAATGCTTACAACTTGAGATACAGGTAAAAATACATTTAGCTATGGCAGCCATTTTGAATTTCAAGATGGCAGCCCTCAAATTGTATCAAAACAATCTACAATATCAGGAGATGGTGTATCAGAATGTCTGACATCATAAATATGCTTTTTGCATCAAATTTGAACCTTCTATGATGCTCACATTATGAGAACTGGGTCAAAATACAGTTTGCTATGGCGGCCATTTTGAAATTCAAAATGGCGGCTGAAGACGTGGTCGAAAAAAAATGGAACCAAAGTTTTTTTGGATTCAGCACCTCCAAATTGACCAAGTTAGCTAAAAAATCAATTTTGGCATGAAAATCTCACGGGATCCAATATTTCGACATAGCAGACCGTACTATAAGCGTCGTCTGCTACTCGATACGAATTAACGCACGCGTATGCGAGCACTTGTAATCAGTAATAGTGAGAGCACCTGTGACATC
The DNA here is from genome assembly GCF_964275005.1 of Diadema setosum. NCBI lineage: Eukaryota > Metazoa > Echinodermata > Echinoidea > Diadematoida > Diadematidae > Diadema > Diadema setosum. Next base: position 16,740,042 of record NC_092696.1, on the reverse strand, counting down.
ATAACATCCGGGCTCGTCAGCTCATTAGCATAATTCTCACCTAAAACGTTCCATTTTTAACATTAAATTACGGACTTAATCGTTATGAAATTGTAATTCTGTTTGCACCGCTGGGTCTTTTAGAATTAAAAGAACAACATATAAAAAAAAAAAAAACGGTAAAATGCCCTTTTAAAGGTGCATGGTCCCGGTGTTTTAGTCAAATGTGTACGCGGGCGCACGGCCAAAAATGGGGTCTTCTGGCCAAGTATTGTTTTCATTAATTCATTTTATTTATTTCATTTCCAACGATGCAAAATATTTACAGACACAAAATACCACAATATCAATAAAATGAAGGAACGAAGAAAAATACGCGAAATTAACAATATACTTCAATTACTAATGGAGGAGACGTGCTGAAAAGCCAAGCTTGTATTTTGCAGTCTCCTCGTTGACAGTATAACTAAATACTGAACAAAGCTAATAACACCAAGGAGCAAGTTGCTTAGATATAAAAAAGCACGTACTATATACACTCACACAAACAATCAAACAGATAGACAAGCACAAGCTGTCTTGTTGAAGGGAAAGAGAGAAAAAAAAAACAATCAGAGTAAAGGAAAGGAAGGAATCTTCGAAAGAGAAACAGAAAGAGACATGAGAACAGGAAAAGACAGGGAAAAGGCGAGAAGGAGAGGAGTTGCAGGGTCTTTACCAGCACACGCAAGGCACAAGATGCAATGGATCACCGAAGTAAATATCAAACCAAAAAAAAAAAAATAGTATGACGAACACAAAAAAAAAGAACTCAAAGTTCAGGCTAAGTAAAATGTAACTCACTCCGTTATATAAGAATTTGTGAACAACTTTTTCAATTTGAATGTAAATGTGTTTAAACTTAAAACTGATTTCATACTATCATCGAGAGAATTCCAAAAGTCGGGGCCAGTAAAGGAAAATATGGATTTAGCAAAAAATAGTCCAAGTTAATGGCAAATGAAATGAGTCGGACTGCACGTAAGAATGAACACGTCTATTTTTAATAAACATGGACTCAAACACAGGTGGGAGAGAATTGATAGTAATTTTTTATAGGGCCTACATATTTTGTCCTCATTGAATGTTGAAAATAAAAATCCTTTACCTTTAAAATCTTGTTTTCCTGAAATAAAACATCTGTGTGTCTTCTCCATGATTTCTTTCAAATGATACAAAGAGCTTTTTTTTTTTCTGCAACAAAAATATCCTTTTTAAATGCAGGAAATATATGTTTCCCTTGGCAAGTACACCATGATTAGATTTAAGGTAATATCAGCGATGAATACAACATTAAAACAACGCTCATGGGTAAACAAAATTCAACTTTATTTGCCACACCTATTATCCTGGAAATAATGCGGCCAATGGACGTAAATTCCGAGTAAGTTTACTGTCCAGAATCAAGAATAGAATTTGATTGTAGGAACTCCTTTGATAACTGTATTATCCAGGTAAGATTTCTTGGTACATGTTTAAGAGCATTGCCGTAAAACATATATTGGGCTTTTTTTTTTTTTGAAGGCTTCTCGACAATTTATTTGCTCTTATCCATTCAAGTAATTTATCCAATTCAAAACATACCAGGATCAGAATTTGAGAGAATATATAAGAATCGTCAGCAAAGAATGGAAAGAAATGAATGCCTCATGAATTTGGCATATCATTGATATAAAGGATGAATAAAAGAGGTCCAAGCACACAACTATTGATATTTTACATGACAGATGTGATGTCCATTGGCTTAATCAAATTTCTTACAATTAGAAAACTCCTGAACCACTCAGAGGCCTTTCCTCGAATACCATATAGTGTAATGAAGAAGTGTATGGTGGTCAATGGTATCAAAGACCTCAACTTTTGGAGTAGTCGAGGAAAACGCCAAGGTACGACGAAATTGGTCGATAGCTTTTGAGAGACTTTAACAAGAATGGCGAGTATTGCTTAGGATGTGTCATGATTTTGCCGACAATTTGGAAATAGAAGTCAACATAGGTATAAGGTTGATCATTACAAACATCTTCCCTATTCTCTGTTTTTATATAAATAGGGATTAGCTTAGAAACTTTCATGACCTCAGGGACACATTCGTTAATTAAAGACAAATCAAAAACATATACCAATTATGGATCAAAAGCATAATTCATATTTTTCAAAAGAACATTATCAATACCGTCACGCCCAGCACTTTTCTTTTTCAAATTCTGTTGAACAATATCTAACAATTCCTTTCTGTCTAAAGGGACGAAAAACAAATAGTTGGGATCAGGAGTTTGTAAAAAAAAAAAAAATCAAGCAAAAATTCAGGAATATTTTGAGAAAAGATGATTCCTTTTTGAAAAAAAAAATATTGATTAAGAATATTTTATATTGATGTAGCATCTATACGAAATATGTTGAATTGTGCATGGTAACACAAAGTGTACGTGGTTTCTCCGTGGTTTGGAAATATCTGTATTTAATACTTTTCCAATTATTTCTCACATTATGTTTAAACAAAGATATCTAATTAATGAAGTATTAACGTTTCTCGCATCGTAATACTTGCGTGAAATATTTCTAATATGGAGTGTATTTATAATGAAGTTGCTGAATGCGTTTAATTCTTTGAACATAATACAAATTATTCTTACGATTGATTGATCGCAATAGAGATTTATTATATCCAAATAAGGCAGCCTTGTAAATCTTTTGAAATCATTACATTTTTTCCTAATAATAGGAACACGCTTATCCAAAAGAAGAAGAAGAAGAAATCAACGTTTGCATTAACAAATCATAAGCTTTATTTAGATCATCGGTATCATATACATTGGTCGAAACCACTCCGTTTAGGTCGTCTTGTAACCTGGCTATATTGTCGGGTATTATTTTCCGGAAACTCATCATAGGGTTTCTTCAATTCTACGGTTTAGAGGAGTGTAAGTGAAAATGGGATAATGGTCTGATAGGTCTGATAAAACGATTCCGGAGGCAGGTAGGGGGCTAATGGTAAAAAATATATTGTCAATGTGTGTTTCAGGATGATTGGTTACACGAGTTGGTTTTGTTATAAGCGGTAAAAATGACGAAGAATTTGTAATATCCAGAACATTTTGGGCGGTGTTTAGAGTCTGAAACATTGACAAATCAACCTGAAAACATTCAATTATAAAACAATCTTTGTTATTAAGAGTTAGGTTTTGTAATAAGGATTGCCTATAATAAAAAAGAATCATGAATATTTTGATTAGGAGGTCTATACATTACTGTCACAATTATATTCTTTGAATGAGCTACCTCAATTTCAATTACAAGTCATACAGCACTTTTTTTCATATTCATAGAATTCCATTCATCATGAATAACACAGTCCAGGTTTTGTTTGACATATAAAAGCAAATCTCCGTCCATTGTCTGATCTCTGCTATTATGTATGAAATCAACCTGGGAGTGAAAACGTGCAAGTAAAACCCTGAGTGGCCCACGTTTAGCTAAAGCCTATTACATTAAAAAAACAAACAAACATGAGTGTCATTAAATGAATAAGCGAAATTTATCAAAATTCTGATTCAAACTCCTTATTGTCCCCGCCGAACGAGTTCGAGCAGGGGACTATGAAACGGGCTCCGTACGTGTGTGTGTCCGTGTGTCCGTCCGTGCGTCCGTGTGTCCGTGTGTCCGTCCGTGCGTCCGTGTGTCCGTGCGTCCGTGTGTGATCAAAATGTTCAAAATGCTACTCCTTCGCCATTTCTAACCCGATTTTGATTCTGTTTGCTTTATATGATAGCACTACATAGGAGCTTTGAAACTTCTATACAGAATTTCAGTTGTGACCTTTGACCTTGACCTTTGACCTATATTGTACATTTTGCTTCAAAATGCTACTCCTTCGCCATTTGTAACCCGATTTCGATTCCGTTTGCTTTATATGATGGCACTAGGTGAGGGCTTCAAAACTTCTACACAGAATTTTGACCTTTGACTTCTTTGACCTTTGACCTTGATTTTTGACCTATATTGTACTTTTTTGCTACAAAATGCTACTCCTTCGCCATTTGTAACCCGATTTCAATTCCGTTTGCTTCATGTGATGGCACTAGGTGAGGGCTTCAAAACTTCTACACGGAATTTTGACCTTTGACTTCTTTGACCTTTGACCTTGATTTTTTACCTATATTGTACTTTTTTGCTACCAAATGCTACTCCTTCGCCATTTGTAACCCGATTTCGATTCCGTTTGCTTTAAGTGATGGCACTAGGTGAGGGCTTCAAAACTTCTACACAGAATTTTGACCTTTGACTTCTTTGACCTTTGACCTTGATTTTTGACCTGTATTGTACATTTTGCTACCAAATGCTACTCCTTCGCCATTTCTAACCCGATTCCGATTCCGTTTGCTTTATGTGATGGCACTAGGTGAGGGCTTCAAAACTTCTACACAGAATTTTGACCTTTGACTTCTTTGACCTTTGACCTTGATTTTTTTACCTATATTGTACATTGGCTACAAAATGCTACTCCTTCGTCATTTCTAACCCGATTTCGATTCCGTTTGCTTTATGTGATGGCACTAGGTGAGGGCTTCAAAACTTCTACATAGAATTTTGACCCTTGACTTCTTTCACCTTTGACCTTGATCTTTTTACCTATATTGTACATTTTGCTACTAAATGCTACTTCCGGCGGGGACATATTTTACGCACCGCGTAATTTCTACTTTTCCTTGTATTCAGATGCATCAAAGACAAACTTTTATCATTATCATTACCTTCAATCAAAGATTTGATGTTATTGAGAAATACTCTGAACTTCGATAATGTTCATTGTTATTCTGACAAAATCACACTACGTTCAGAAAAAAAAGAAGGAAATCATAAAGTAACTGATAATCTTTATTTGTGGGGTCATCATTGTGTGTGTTTCTGTGTTATGTCTGGACATTTCAAAAAAAATTACCCCTCTTTAATGAGTTAACCTTATTAAGCCCAAGCTATTTTGACCCTTCGCATGTGCAAGGGGGAGAGGGGCACATTATGCCCCCATGTAACTTTTTTTATTAAAATTTGATGTATTATCGCCATATTTGGCACATGGATAGAGTAACTTATACTCTACATGACCGTACATTTGAATTTTCTCAAGGTCACCCATGGAGGACGCTATTTACCAAAATATAAAGAAATACATAGGAAATATGCTATAAACATGATTTTCTGTGTTATTTCTTTGTCCCCATGTTATATGTCTTATTATAGACCAATCATTTTCATATTTGCCACAAATGATAAACAAGTGGAATCATGTTATTTGTTATGGTTGAAATTTCTCAAGGTCACCATAGGGGGCGCTATTCATAACAACATAAAGAAATACATTATGAGATCTGTCATGGAATGTTTGGGATGGGTACATGTATAGTTATCACAATTAATATTTGCATATTAAACAGTGGAATTTTGAATTTGCAGATTGATATGATAAACTAATGATATTACAGGCATGATTTGATTGAAGGAATCAAAATAACACAAGATAGAAGGGCAATCCTGGGAAAATACTATTGTTTTCAGTTATTTCAATTATCTACTTTTTTATACCGTTGTCACATAAAAACAAAGGAAATGATAAGGAAAACTTTCCAGGACCATAAATACTTAACATTTTGCATCTTCAGCAAATTTTAACCAAGAAACACTCATTTCATGGACTGTGATACTGTTAAATGAAATTGAAAAAAAAAATCAAAATCTGACTGACATTGTAGTCAGTTTATGGTTGCCATGGCAACCAGCAATATCAAATATAGCTAGATTATATATCAAAATATTTGCAGTAAGATTTTAGGAAAACTCACCAAATTTGGTTGAAATTGGATAAGGGGCGAAGGAGTGGCAGATGAAAATATTGAAGGTGGGCACAATGTGTCCCCCCCCCCCCGGCTTTGTAGGGGTAAATTAAAGTTTTCGACTCATCTAGGAGTCAGAAAGATACTAGAAGGACATATACAGTTTCAGCGGGCACCAGAATGCATTCGAGCGTGCGTTGCAGAAACTCATGGAGGATGCGATAAGAGAGACCATAAAAGAATGTAAGAAAATGAGGAGGAGAGAACAGAAAAAGTGGTCGAAGTAAGAGTAAGAAAGAAAACAAAGTAAAAACTGAACTTTACAGGAGAGCAAGGTTCTGACGGTAAACAAGAACAAGACAAACATCACATAAGACACAGACACATGGCCAAGGAACATTTCACAAAGGCTAAACCCAACCATCCCCCCCCCCCAGAAAAATGCCAATGAAGTTATAAATTTCGAACCGAGACAAACTCCAAATAATGCATATATGTGACCCGCTACAACAAAATGATCCTAAAGTCGGGCGAGGTCGATTATTTGAAAATTGCATGACACAATTCCCTAATCTTTCTGCTTTAAATTGATGTATAACACGCTTTATAGAAATAATCGGCTGCGGAGATATCGATGTTTAAAAGAGAGCATGTCAAGACGTCTGGGAAATCACTGTTTTGAGAAAAGCGCCCTAAAAGTTCTCCTTGCGACGCAATCACAATCAAGAGACACGCAAGTCAGTATTCACCTCCGGACAATAGAAGTTAAGCCCTAGCAACCCCCGAAATGCTCATTCAAACGCAGTGTCGGCGGTCTCCTCACCGACCAATCAGTGACAAGGATGTCAGGAGAAGCGGCTAGGCATAGCACACCCCGCCCGCACGCACCAGTCGACTGGGCAGTGTGCGAGCTTCACGCTTCGGTTAGCGGCAAGCAGCAAACTGACCAATGAGATCACTCTGGTCGTTGTTAGGGGCGGAGCCTATGTGTGGCGCTCAATCCAAATGTTCGAACCAGTTTCTGCTTCGGTGAAACGCCAAAAAAACATGGCCCAGAAAAACGCTATTTTTTGGTCTTTCCTTTCATCATTTTGCTTCAAAATTTCGACAGATGATAGAAGACATGTTAGACTCTAATAATATGTCAAATTCAGAAAATCGTAAGTTTTGACCAATTTTGATGCTCTAACTTCAAACTCGATTTTCACGGCTTCGACCGTGCGCGACTTTAGGACCATTTTGTTGTAGCGGGTCACATATAATTCTTGTTGTAGGTACAGAAAGAAGACTGAGAACAGATTTCTACACATATCACTGTACATAACCAAACTATGCAAGGTCACTCAGAGAGAGAGAGAGAGAGAGCGAATGAAACAAAAACTAATGTTCAATGAACTTAATGGACAGGACAAATCGCTGGATAAGTAGTATCATACCCTGTTGGTGATACTTGCGACCAATGCATGACTGTCCATTATTTACTCAAATATATACGCACATCAATATAGTAACTCCCTTCCTAATCCCAATCAAAATAACGTAACTTTTCAAAGGAAAACTTTTGAACAAAACATATCAGTGATTCTGCAAGATTTATGTCTACATACTATGCATTGCCTATCACCATGATAACATTCGTGGGAAATGAAAATGATCTCTTCCGTCATGCATGAATGAGCAGACATCGAAGACAAAATGATTATTTTTACAAAAGTCACAATTAGTCGTATGTAACAGCTCGTGCTGTGTGACCATAGGAGGGCGGCGCTGTGTTGTGCTTGAGTGAACACACTGTAAAGATGGATTACAGAAATGCTAAAAATATACTATCAATATGGCATGACGGGTCCAAGCAACAGAAGATATGCCTACATTGAGATTTAAAGAGGACATACGTAGGTGGCACCCGAAATATAAAATGTTCTGCACTTTAGTGTTTTGTTTGAATATTTACATCTTGATACGTGAACTCTGCTTTGATAACCATGATAAAAGTTTTGACGCTTTTAATGGGTTGATGAATATGAAGTCAAAAGGTCAATACTTATGTCCAAGAAACGGTACATGATTCATTTTCATGTGTATAAAAATGTGCATCCTCGTGGTGCACTCACGTTGACATGTATATTATGCATGTGTTCACATACAACAAATACAGACACCTGATTCTCCACCATAATCCTTCACATCTTAAGAAAACAAGATTAGAATAAGATTACAATTAGTTATAAAAGTACGTAATGCGATGGCATCATAGCAAATATAGCATCGACACACTAAATTTGATGCATTTATGATATAACAACACAAACAATTCTTACGGTTGGTATTTTTCTTGAGGAGGTGATTATCTAGATTATTTTTTTCATGATCAGCTTCATGAAACTCCTTCCAAAGAATTCAACCCATTCCTCACGAGAACTAGAGCGTACTGCGTATAATACTGGGTGTCCCCCCCCCCCAAAAAAAAAAAGCGGACGGTGGATTTTCAGTGCCTTGAGTTCTAAAAGTGATATATATTTGGACATCACACACACACAGACGCACACACTGCTGTTGTTGTTTTTTTCCTGGCCCGTGCCCAATGTGAAAGCTGTATTTTTTGTTGACATGGATCAACGGGCTTATACACAATACACGGTATGGAATGCGTGTCGCAAACCAAATTCTTCGCTCATACGTCGCAAAAATCCAGCGAAATTTGAAAATGACTGCATTTACAGAATTGGGCGTAGAATAAAAATGTCTACACCAAATTTAATGATTTTGGTATCATTGTCTTCTGCGGCAGATGCGTTTTTTAATAATGCCAAAAAAATATATCACTTTTGGAACGCACGGTATTGAAAATCCACCGTTCCGCTTTTTTTTTTTTTTTTTTGGGGGGGGGGGGTCACTCGATATATATATAATATATTATATATACATATATATACATATATATTACATGTATATATATATATATATATTACATGTATATATATATATATATATATATATATTATATATATATATGACAGGGTATTCTTAATCATAACTTCTAGAATATTCCCTGTGTCACAAGTGAGGAATTACTGAAAAGGTTTCTTTCGCTCTCTCTAATGATTGACTTTATACTTTGAAATGCTTAAGAAATGGCGCTTAGCTCATCTTGAAATAAATCGCTATATAGATATACATATTCAAGTACAATGTACCGGATGCAACAAATTTTAGCTGCAATTTGAATTACAATTTGAAGTTGATTGATTTTGCTCTCTCTGATGATGCACTTACTTTGAAATGCTTAAGAAATGGCGCTTAGCTCATTTTGCTATAAATCTCTATACGTATTCTAGTACAATGTACCGGAATTAACGAATTTTAGCTGTAATTTGAATTAGAATTTGAAGTTGCCCTACTGATCACGACTGAAAACGTTGGCGATCAACTATAGTTTGCGTGCTCGGGAAATTGAGGGACTGGCACGACCCTGATTTGTTGACCACGTGAGCCATATAAAATGATTGACGTTTGACGGCTTTGGTCAAGCCACATTGTTCATAATGTGCCCGGAGTAGGTCTCGGAAGTGTTCAAGGTCCCGCTGAAAACTTGGCCCATACTCGGCTACCTTTCTCCAGAGAGTTCTATTGAAATGATGGTACAGTAGGACGTCCGCAGAATTCCACTCTCGAATCCGTCTTCGCTGCTCTTCGGACAGTTCTGAGGTCTTGATGCGTACGTTCGTCTTCATGTACATGATATCACTGAAGTCGATGTTTAATAATCTTTTCAGCAGAATCAGAGATTCGTCCAGGTGCTCAGTAATCAGGACTAGATCAATAGTTTTGTCCAACGTACTCAGCGTGTCTTCAACGACTTGTTTGTCAGTGTGCAGTGGCTTCGAGCTGAGGTCGAACCACATTCCATTTCTTGTATAATATTTGCAGTGACCTCTGTGTTTGCTTTGCCAATTGTGAAGGGGATCCGCGAGGAAGTTCTCCACCTTGGCTGAGTCGTTCCCGCCCCCGTACTTCTTGGCGCAGCTGAAGAAGAAGAAGGCTGACTCCCATTGCTTACTGGGCTCGCGAAGAACCGTGATATACTTCGTGTCATTCTTCATGAGGCGTTTCAAGAAGTTCAGGTTGGGCAAGAGACGGACGTGCGTCGTCAGGACGTCGTAGTCTCGGTAATTGTCGTAGTCGCCGATCTTCACACCGACCGGGGGCAAAACCTGACTCACCTTTCTCGGAATATGCTGCCGGAAGTGGCCGCTTCTGTGGTCGCTCTTGAAGAGGAGAAAAGACAGATTGTTTGCAAGACCGTAGCGATTTAAGACGTTGGTCACTGTAGTACTACCGGTCTTGTGAGTCTTGATGTAGACCACGGGGCGAGGAATTGGTCGTACCTCCCTGAACCGTGGAACATCCACCTTCAACGAATCTCCTGTCACCCTCACCTGCACTAGGGTGGACCTCTCTAGGAATGGGAGGGAGGCGATTGTTCCAAGCATGCACACAACTATAAGCACTTTGATGGAGTTCAGCTGCAATGTGGGGAAACGTAGAGCAAAAATATGTTCATCAAAATGGTGCTGCCATGGCATGTGATTCAAGTGAACTTATTAGGAATTTTCTGCACTGAATATATATTACAAATGAAATACAGTTGTTTTTTTTTTTCAAGACAATAGAGCATGCAGTGTGTAAATCCGAATATAAAACTGAGATATACGTGTATGGATTAAAGAAAAGAATAAGGGAACACGTCAATTTGGGAACCACTCGGGATAAAGTGAATCAAATGACTGAATTATGACACATGTATTTGGAATGTGAATGCAGTAAGACTGTCGTCAAATAAGCATATAGCTTGAAGATACGACAGCCTTGAAAGAGAAGAAAAAATGGGTAAAACATACATCTTGTATAATTATCGAAAAAAAAAGAAAAAGAAAGAAAACAAACGGAGACATTCTGGCATCGCATTGCGACAAAAATTGTAAAGACATTATATATACAGAGAATAAGGTGAGTGAGGTGAGTGCTGGTGCAAGTGAAAGAGCCCAGCAGGCGCGCGATACTAGGTGCCTTTTAAGATAGGAAAACTTAAATATGTTTATTTAATAGTTTGATGTAAGAAAACGGGGGGGGGGGTGGTAGCAAAACATTAAAAATTAATGTATTTAGTTTTTGTTACAAAGGTCAGATATCAGCTAATTCCCATAACTTGATATAATGTACTTTTTCATGTTTGCTTTAAAACAAACAAGGAAAGTAGAAATTACGCGGTGCGTAATATATGTCCCCGCCGGAAGTAGCATTTTGTAGCAAAATGTACAATGTAGGTCAAAAATCAAGGTCAAAGGTCAAAGAAGTCAAAGGTCAAAATTCTGTGTAGAAGTTTTAAAGCCCTCACCTAGTGCCGTCACATTAAGCAAACGGAATCGAAATCAGGTTGGAAATGGCGAATGAGTAGCATTTTGTATCCAATGTACAATATAAGTCAAAAATCAAGGTCAAAGGTCAAAGAAGTCAAAGGTTACAATTCTGTGCAGAAGTTTTAAAGCCCTCACCTAGTGCCATCACATAAAGCAAACGGAATCGAATCGGGTTAGAAATGGCGAAGAAGTAGCATTTTGTAGCAAAATGTACAATATAGGTAAAAAATCAAGGTCAAATGTCAAAGAAGTCAAAGGTCAAAATTCTGTGTAGAAGTATTGAAGCCCTCATCTAGTGTCATCACATAAAGCAAACGCAATCGAAATCGGGGTAGAAATGGCGAAGGAGTAGCATTTTGTAGCAAAATGTACAATATACGTCAAAAATCAAGGTCAAAGGTCAAAGAAGTCAAAGGTCAAATTTCTGTGTAGAAGTTTGGAAGCCCTTACCTAGTGCCATCACATAAAGCAAACGGAATCGAAATCGGGTTAGAAATGGCGAAGGAGTAGCATTTTGTAGCCAGTGTACAATATAGGTCAAAAATCAAGTCAAAGGTCAAAGAAGTCAAAGGTCAAAATTCTGTGTGGAAGTTTGGAAGCCCTCACTTAGTGCCATCACATAAAGCAAACGGAATCGAAATCGGGTTAGAAATGGCGAAGGAGTAGCATTTTGTAGCAAAATGTACAATATAGGTCAAAAATCAAGGTCAAAGGTCAAAGAAGTCAAAGGTCAAAATTCTGTATAGAAGTTTTTAAGCCCTCACCTAGTGCCATCACATAAAGCAAACGGAATCGAAATTGGGTTAGAAATGGCGAAGGAGTAGCATTTTGTAGCAAAATGTACAATATACGTCAAAGGTCAAGGCCAAAGGTCACAACTGAAATTCTGTGTAGAAGTTTCAAAGCTCCCATATATAGTGCTATCTTATAAAGCAAACAGAATCAAAATTGGCTCATAAATGACAGAGAAGTAGCAAATTGAACATTTTGATCACACACGGACGCACACACAGACGGACGGACGGACGGACACACACACACGTACGGAGCCCGTTTCATAGTCCCCTGCTCGAACTCGTTCGGCGGGGACAAAAAGTGATGTGCATGCTTTAATTTGTTCGGGTAGGGAATTCCATATATCCGGTTCATGGTGTCGGATAGATCTATGAGCGACAAGTAGCTTCGGTTTATTTAGATGAATGTCATTGCAATGACGAGTAAGATAGGAGTGTACTTTGCTATTTGAATGAAGGTATCATGGAAGAATGGTAGTAAATTGTTAATGTATTTGAACATAAAAATAGCAGATTGATGAATATGAAAATCATTGACTTTTAATATCTTCAGTCGTTTAAATAGAATATAGGTATGGGGTAACTAAGTTGAATGTGTACAAATTCAGACGCTTTTTTCTGCAAATAAAATAAATCAATTTTTGATTTATTGCAGTTGTCATGATATGACATATTTTGTATTTGTCACGTAATAATTTGTCTCATTGTACTACTGTTTATTATGTAACTCATGTAAGAAATTGATGTTATCGCAATGGTTACAAAAGAAGTGCAGCTTTAAAGACAAAAGCGTGCATCAAAATAACCATATAAGGAGATTTTGCGGTGCACAATCAAAGTAAAAGAGAGTGATTTGGAATTAAATGTTTTGGGGATGAGTAAACCCTACATGATGTCAAAATACGAGGAAAGGGTATCCCTGGTAGTATGCCTCATACTATCTGGTATGTGGACGTCATTCACAACGTCAAATAAAAGTTTCCAGCTAGGTCAAAACAGGACCACTTCAAAGAATTTTGGTTTCAGTGGACAGGAAGTGATTACGTCAAGCAGAGGCTTGACCAATGCAAAATGAGATACTCAGGAAAGTTCTGACAGACAGAAAACGCCAACCAAGAAGAAAAGGGGGCAGGACTTCTATGAAAACTTTCTAGGAAGTCACTTCATTTAATTAATTTTACATGGAGACCTATGGTCCTACAAATGAATAAATATGCAATGTTTGGGCACAAAATTCAGATGCCATAATCTGCGGAACACTCAGGACCAGGCTACGGTACTTCGAGATTGCGAAGTTAGAGAGGAGCAGAGTGTTATTTGGAATCAGTGTGATTCAGAGATTGTTGCATTTCGGCTTGGACAGCCTGACCGTCCAGTAGAGAATCTAGAAGGATTCGAGTTTAAACACCAACAACTGTTGGTGTTTAGGGTTCCAGGGAGAGAGCCACCGTGACGGTTTAGAGTTCCAGTGAGGACCACAGTTTGGGGTTCCAGAGAGGACCAGAAGTTGGGGAAGCCAACGAAACGATCAGAAAGGGGAGACGACCCGCTACTTCAAGCAGGGCATCGTCTACAGCCTAGAGCAACCAAGCACGGGAGCTTCTAGAATAAACCAACGAGCAGCGTAAATGAGAAGCAGACACAAATCGAGTTTCCGAGTAAACAGTCACCTTGAAGGCATTTAATACAACCCAGCTTCAGACCAGACACCCAGCAGTGTGTAGCAGACAGTAACCCTACAGTCACCATGAGGTGGCGCTATATAACAAGCTTGACTTGTAACATTGATAATCATTAACAACACTGGCGTGATTGCCTTTCTTCTTTACTCTTTCATTTTTCACCTGAATGATAAAGAAAATATAAAAGCTCTACTTGAGCTTAACAAAACATTACCTTTAAAATGAATAAGGGTGTAAACTATTATAACATACAAGTAGTAGTCCAGATACTGGACGATTTTTATCATCCGCAGTCCCCACACACTCGGCACCCACCCAATGCGCCCAACCGCTGATTGCGACACTCCACCAATTGGTACTCCCGAAAAAAATCGTCCAGACTACCCTGCCAGAGCGAGCACGATAATGTAGTATGACATAATCTATTTGATATGCAGACGTAGCCATTCTTAATGAATATGCATTACGAGTGACGGCACTCGTACGTAATCGTATTTTACGAGACACAGCTGATCGCATCAGGGAGGTCACCTCCCTGGGCCATCGTTTGCAATGTTCTCTGTGCAAAAGATACCCACCACGTGCAACGCGCGGGGGGAAGGTTTTCTCATTAGGGCCAGTATGTATTGTGTTATTCACTTACAAAGCAGTCAAATTTTCACAACCCTTCCATGTCTGTGCAACTTCGGTACTGGTATTGCCAGTGTGAAAACTTGCCGGCAAATTATTTGTGTGGATCTACTCAGTTCAATTCAATTCAATTCAAACTTTAATTCATTTTCGAAAAAAAAAAAGAAGAACATAAACATTTCACTTTCTTTGGTAACAGAGAATAAGGTTACATATACATGTAATCAAAACAGAGTAAATTCCGAAAACATAATTGTAGAACCTTGGGGTAACAAATAATGTTGTAATGAAAATTGACTGAAGTGATATAGACAATATAACATTACACAAAATATCGAAAATGGAGGGACCCACTAAAAAGGCAATGCTTGTAGAATTTGGACCCCTCAGGTACAGAATGTCAATAAAAAATGAACTAATGCAAAAAAGAAAAAATGGGAATAAAGACAGATAGAAAAAATAAGTCTGGAAGCCCAATAAGAAGACAGAGTAACACACAAACACACATGCACAACGAGACTGAGACGAAGACAGAACGAGACAAGTCTGTCAGAATAGGAAAACAATACAACGGACAGAAAGGCAAAACAGATCCAGCGATCCTCGACAGAACTACTGTATATCGAAAAAATAATGGGATGCGTGGAAAGGATACGGAAATATGAAAAAATAGAGAGAAATAGAGTCGGAAGTAATACAAGTGGGATGGAATCTACGCTGTAAGTGTCTCAGGACAACAGGGACGAGAAATATGTGACAGTATATCATTGGTAATCCAAATTCTTCGAAAAGAAATTAAAATGAGCCAACAGGCTGGTTCAATTCTGTAGGAACATAACATTGCAATAAGAAAGACTTTAATCTCCTCTTAGATGAAAATATAGAGGGTGCAATTTTTATGTCATTATGCAGAAAATTCCAATAAGTTGGGCCAGTATAGGTAAGAGTGTGCTTAGCAAGAATTGTTCGTAAAAGAGGTCAGTGAAATTCATTGGAACGTCGAGTGGGATAGCCATGGGATGATTGATTTCTTTGAAACATAGAATCGAAAATGGAGGGGAGTGAGTTGTTGCTGTATATATATACATATTGCCCCAAATTAGATAAATACAAATCTTTAATTTTTAGCAGCTTATTAGCGGCAAATAACATATCTGAGTGGGAGGGTATGAAAGGATAACTGATGACACGGAGAGGTTTCTTTTGAAGAAGGAACACTCTATCCAGTAGGGTCTGGTGAGTGTTGCCCCAAACTAAAACACCATAATTTAGATAAGGCAATATCAATGACGAATATAGCATAAGTAATGATTTTTGTGGAATATACAATTTCATTCTATTTATGACACCTACACTGCAAAAAGTCCGGTGTTAAATAGTGAACACCGAGCTGGTGTTAAATTTTCGGTGCTCATTTATGGTGTCAAATTAACACCTACGGGTGTCATTTCCAAATTTTAAACTGTTTTTTGAAGAGTTTCTTAGTAACTGCACTTCTTGTTGATTTTTAATTTAAACAAGACGATCAAGAATTTTACATTAAAATACTAGATTTTTGAAAAAATGTGAAAATAAATTTACACCAAAGTAACACCAGCTGGTGTGGTCCCTTATTGAAGCTGGACGGGTGTTAAACCATGTGATATTAACACCAGCAAATATCAAATCAACACCATGTGGTGTCATTTTTGAATTAACACCAGTACAGTGTCAAAATAACACCAGGTACAGTGTCAAATTAACACCACGAAGTGTCAGGTGAACACTTTTCAACACCATCACAGTGCATTTTTAACACCTGTGGGTGTGGTCCTTTATTGAAGTTTGATCGGTGTTAGATTTAACACCCGTGGTGTTAAATCTAACACCGATGTTTTTACAGTGTATATTACTTGAAACAATGTAGCTCTGCAATTTTTCAAACCGCCTGGTATATACATGCATTTGCTTTTGTCTTTTTACTGAGCTTCACCAGAGGAATTATTTTTTTGTACCTTTCATAGATCTCTCTGTGACTTAGCCGGAGACTGAGACCAAGACCACAACAAATTAATGAATGAAAATAGATAAATGAATGAATAAATAAATAAATAAATAAATAACTAAATAAATAAATAAATAAATAAATAAATAAATAAATAAATAAATGGATGAATAAAAGGATGAATGAATGAATAAATAAATATATAAAATAAAATAATCTAATTCGCACTTGACTATGTAAAACCAAGGAGCTATTACACACGCTCCTTGGTAAAACTGTAAACAGAATGCGTATATGCAGCTCTATACTTTTGGTAACGTACATATTTTTGTCATGTGTGTGATACATTGCCATGAAGATCGATGGATACCTTGAAATTAAACTTCAATGTAGTTCTTTCAACACCTACATGTAATAAATATGTGGAGATGTATATGGTGAGAATTTTGAACGATGTACAATTGCCAGTTTTCGCACCTTCGGACATTCGTTCCCTTAGAACACGCCAGGATGATCTAAGAAACCAGATTATTTCATGTCTCAAAGCCTGGTAAATTTCCTTGCAGGAAATGTGTGGTTTGGTTGACTTTTGACAAGGAAAAATACGGTAAAAACGCTATTTTCATAATAATTTTTGTTTGTCAAACTAATAATGTGTCTTTTTTATGGTACGTGGCATCTAATAATCTGACCATGTTCTGGATCTGACATATCATGGGTATGTACCACAAAATTATAAGAACTTTATGAGTATAAAATTACAGAGAACAACTGATGAAATCTCACAGCCCTATCAAACGGGGAACGTCCGTGATGCTTTTATCTCTATCGCTGCTGCAAATTATACTTTGTTGTCCCAACTGTATAATGTATACAAAAATTTGGTATTCCAGCTCATGAACATATCCTGCAAAAACTGTACGTCTGCTGGCTGGATGGGACGTAACATTTTTGTTTTAAATATTCAAAATTTTACTCAGTTTACGTCACGGACGTGGTTCCGCTATATTCACTATAATAAAGATCGTAGCCCATTAAACGTTATTGACGATATTGTTCTGATTCCAAATCGACTAAGATCTAGCCGCACGATAATGTTTGTTTTGAGGTTTTGTCCATCCCTTGACATGGTTTCTATTTTTATACCCATCAATGAAAACCAATGTTAATTTGTAATTCTCTCCCAGATGTTATTTTTTCATTTTACATTTAAGAGACAGAGAGATCGTCAAATTGTTTGTGCTTTTGTGCTTATTTGAAAACAAATATAAAAGTAATGATTTAGATTAAGGTTGCACTTTGATACGTTCGCTCTTCCAAAGATTCGTTAGTCCGAAAGTCCGAAGGTTTATAATTCCGAAAATGAAAAAAAAAAGAATGTTCGTAGTTAATTCAGGAGGTTTCTTATTAAAAGTGTTCTTATTCCGAAAGTTTGTTAATCCGAAAATTGAATATTAAGGTACACTCTTTTTTTAGATCCGTTCTCTCTATTAAAAAAAAAAAAAAATCAAAAAAAAATCGAGTGAAAATATTCACTCTAAAAAGAGTGAATACAAAAGAAGAGTGAATTTCGAGTGAAATTGGAGTAAATTTTGGAGTGACGTCAGGGATCACTCAAAGATTTTGGAGTGATCCCTGAGGTCACTCTCAAAACGAGTGAAAATGAGGATTTTCACTCAAAATTCACTCCAATTTCATTCGAAACTCACTCTTTTTTGTATTCACTCTTTTAAGACCAGGCGTCCACTAGGGCGCGGACAAGACGCGGACAAGTCCCGGAATGCAAATTTGGTATTCCGCACTCCTTCGGGAACCTGTCCGCACGTTCCTGAACGTGTCCGCTCACTGTCCTAAACATGTCCGGGCGTTTCCGCACCTTCGGGAGAGAGAAAAATTTCCGCGTCCAAATTTTGATCGAGACCAAAATTTGGACGCGGAAATGAACTTCCTGACACCTTCGGTGACTTGTCCTGACGTTGTCCTGAGGATGTCCCGCTTGTCCGGAACCCTTCCGCTCCTTCCGCACACGCTCCGGAAAGAATCCCGCGGTGTGGGGAAGCTTCCCGAATGAAAGCGGAAGACACCAGGAATGTTTTAGGACAGCGCGGAGCCGATGCGGATCTATATATGCAAGTGTCCGGAACCGATGCGGAAATTTTGTGATCCAGACACGAATGTCGACACTTTCCGCGAGCGTCATGCCAATGAAACGCAAAATGAGCAAGAAGGGAGGCGAGGCTCCCATGCAAATATCCCCATCACAGGCACACCTTTCGTCTAGTGATGAAGAACAGGTAAATCTAAGGAATTTCCGGTCCCAGAAGGCAAAGAAGAAGGTAGTAGAGACTGTGCTAAAAGCAACCAGAAAGAAGTGAAATCAGCCCCCTAACTTCCTAGTAAGTTTGTTTTGATTTGATCTTTTCAGAGATTATTTTTCATCTGAGTGACTTTCCTGGTTCCTATTACTTACTATAGTACATTTTCCTTTATGTTGTTTTCGTATTTTATTTGCAGACAAACTAGGTTGT
Organism: Diadema setosum; assembly: GCF_964275005.1. Taxonomy (NCBI): domain Eukaryota; kingdom Metazoa; phylum Echinodermata; class Echinoidea; order Diadematoida; family Diadematidae; genus Diadema; species Diadema setosum. The sequence continues at coordinate 16,721,158 of NC_092696.1, read as the reverse complement.
CCCATGTGACAGCCCAGCTGAAAAATCACAAAAGTAGATGGAAGTACACTCAGAAAAAAAAAGCATAGAATTTTTGGCTAAATGTTAATGTATTGTATAAACATGAACAAGTTGTTATTCATACGTAAATGCTTTCTACTGATACAACATATTAGAACAAAAGACAAATTCATCACACTACAAAGCATGAACTCAATTGCAAAGATATGCCTGTGGTCTCATTACAACGTAATATCTTTGAAGCCCAAAATAACAATGAAAGCTAAAGATGATTGAGGAAAATGAAGAATTTTCTGTCACTTCAAAACTCAAGTAAAATGAGAGAAAAAGCAATAAATCATGAACTCGAAAAAGTGTTAAATTTTTGTCTTTCTTTTGCTTTGTTTTTTGCTGAGTGTATATATTTAAGTACACATTAAGCATCACAAATCATTTCAGAAATATTCTTTACCTGAATGATTTTCGTAGTTGTTATTTCCTATTTTTTTTCTTCTTTTTGTTTTAGTTGCAAACAAACTCGATGGTCCAATTTGACAGCCCAGCTGAACCCCCCCCCCCAAAAAAAAAAGTAAAATAAAGTAGGTTACAAATATTTCCCCATTTTTACACTTCATTGGCAATAGGCTAGTAAGCTCTAAGCATGAAAAAAAAAATTCTCGGACTTGAAAATGTTCAAAAGTGATCAAAATAAGAGAGGGTTAGAGATGCACAAGGGTAAAAATCAGAGAAAGAAAAACAAATTTAATGATTAGGATCATTTTGGCATGCTCTACAGAAGTATCAGACAAAACATGTATATACTTCACGATGGATAAAGCACATGTCTAAAAAAAAAAGGGAAAAAAGAATATATATTTATATATATACATACATATATATATATATATATATACATATATACATTTATATATATATATATATATATATATATATATATATAGTAACAGTTAGTAATATAAGTAACAAAACTGCAACGAAGTTCATGCTGTATTCACCAACGGTTTATTTCTTGTGAAGAAATAAATCGTTTGTGAATACAGCATGAACTTTGTTGCAGTTTTGTTATAATCTTTTTATCTTGCCCACACGTGGACTACCTTCTCAACATGATTATATATATATATATATATATATATGTATATATATGTATATACATTTACATTTTTATGCATATTATATATATATATATATATATGGTTCAAAAAGTTTGCGAATATCATCCATGTGACTGTAGGCAGAAAAAAAATTGTTCTCCCAGATGAGACAAATCAGAAATATTAAAAAAAAATGAGTCGTCAGCCGACATGCAGACACTCCTATTCTTCGACTTTTGGTGGTCACATTTATCAAATGATATTGACCAATCATATTAATATAATATCAGTCGCTACTGCGGAAGCAAAACAAGGAGCATCAATGACGGCTAGCAGTCAAATGAGGAAAAGTCAAAGTCAGCGCCAAATTTATACCTTTCCATTTTCCTGGTATTGTCCGCAGTTTGTCCGCATGCCTAACTTTTGTTGTCCGGAAGGCATCCTGATTGTCCGCGTTCATTCCTGGTGTAATCCTGAATGTTTCCGCGCTGCCCGGCTACAATTAGCATATTCCGAGGTATTTCGCGCTCTTCCGGAGTGATTCCTAGGAATGTCCGCAGTCAGTCCGCGGACAGTCCGCGGACAGTCCGCGGACAGTCCTAGGAATGTCCCAGGACAAGCCGATTCACAAAGTTATTCCGCGTTTGTCGCGGACAGGATGCCGAAATAACAAATTTTGCTTCCGCAACCCTTCCGGAGCTTGTCCGCGCCCAAGTGGACGTCCGCCCTAAGAGTAAATATTTTCACTCGATTTTTTTTTTAGAGAGTTCTTCAAAAAGTGGAATGGGCCTGGTTATAGGTGAAATCGATTATCATGAGGTTTTGAAAAATCTGGAGGATTTGGTTATTAAATTATTTGTTTCTCCACATTTAGATAAACGAACCTGATTTTTCATGTTCCAATTAATAAACCTTTCAATTGAACTTCGGAGATTCCTCATTTATTGAATAAAAAGCTTCATGATTATATGAACTCTATCAAATTTAAGATTGACAAACTGTATGAATAATGAGCCTCGGAAATGACGCGCTATACAAAATGTTTGTTAAAGAAACCATATTGTATAATATCGAAGTCACAACATCCATCCAAGTTATATGGACTTAGTGTCTTGTTATGACGAAACTGACTAAATAATCACACAAATTTTCCTCGGTATACAGTGTGTATCACAAGGAGCAAACGCAGAGGGATTTCTTCCTATAAAGTATTTGTTTGCCCTTACACAGCTAAACTTCTTATTTCTATAACGGAGCATATTTCTTTTGTGTTTCTATGTCAATTCTTTGTCATATTTAGCTGTGGCCTTGTTCGTCATAAGCAAATTTTGCATTGTAGACTTTAGATAACAAATGTAGGAACCGAATCTTTACTTCGTGATAACTAAGTTTTGATAAATATATTCGTTCTCAAGGATGGACAACGTCACTGAGATTACACGTACGTTTGTACGTTCATTTACGAGAGATGGGAAAAAAATGTTTTCTCTGATTCCTCGGCATAACAAGATACACAAACTTTTAAATTGAGAAATGGTAATATCTATTCATGATTTCGCAGAGGAGTTTGTTCTCGACATGAAATCGCTGTTTGTTGTGAATAGAATGCGTTTACAACTCAAGAGAGCTGAATTGTTCAATATATTTTTTGTTCCGAACGTCCGTGAGCTATACGCGAACCTCCGTAATGAAAAATATGTTATGTTTGTTAGATTATAGAGACTGCTAAGATCAGATACATCTTAAAAAGATATGTTATTATTTTGGAGTAAGGATTAAAGTATGGGATAGTGAAATAAGAGGTCAAAATATTGAGTTTCTGTAAAATGGGCGTATAGTGGAGAAAAATGTTCAGCGGAAGAGCAATATTTCAACAGAAATGACGAATTTGGTTAAATCATCAGTTGTCTACAATTACGTAGGGCCCCTACAGGTTAAGAGTACAAGCTTAATATTCTGCCAACATATACACATGTTTAATATATTTAAGACTTTGAGCTGAATCAGCATGTGCAGTACTATTCCTCACGGACGTTCGCTGCTCTGGACATAGCAAACTTCCGCGGTTGATAAAAACTTGTTCCTCTGGGAAAATCATAGCATGTAATTGGGTTCATATTAAAGCTTGAGTATACACTTTCAGGTAAGATAAATAATTGGGAGAATATCCTACTTTTTAAATTTTGGCTCAATTGTACATCTTACGGACATCTCTACATTCTGACCCATATACATTTATAAAGGAAAAACAACTTGTCGATTGTGCTCTTTCCTCTGTCGTTATTAATGAGAAAAATATTTTACTGTGAATGAGTGTTACATGTGCAATAATGTATGTTCTTTGCCTAGTTAGGTATATAGGTCTGTAGTACTGTAAAAGAGAGAATGGGCACAATGGCCTCCAAATGTAGTGAAGTCCTTGCAAGCATTCTTCATTCGTTTACGATCAAAATGTTATTGTAATAGAGGAAAAAACAGAGTGGATAATGTTGTAAACGGAATTTCGATATAATGTTAAAAACTGTGGTTCACTTTAACGGGAGTGAACGGTAAAACTAGTGGTTATAGTATAATTATTTGAGTGGATGCTTGGATGCTTTAAATTGAGAGAGAGTGTTCTGAATGATTGATGGCAGAATGGAACTATAATCAGACAGCATTTCTAGTAGACGAAATCAGAAGGTTAGACAAAAGCAAACCAAATTAACATATCTTGATTTATAAGAACAAGAAAAGACATAGGGCCCTAATCGAATAAAGAGAGGAAGAGGGAGAGAGGTCCACCAATTAGAAGCAGTAGACTATTCTAATGACAGACACAAGTATACAGCTAGACGCTCACATCTGACCATGTCGAGTATATCGTGCCGAGAAAAAACAAAAGGAATGACATCCCTTTGATTTCAGCTGGCTGCTGAACCATCTCGAAATCATCACATTACACCTTAGTTCTCTTTTACAATAATTGTATGATATAATTTTCGTTGGCACCTAAGATGAAAAAGAAGACTTTTAGGAGAACTTCACAAGAATATCTGTACCTATGATTCCCGTAACATCGGCAATTAATTAGCCACGAATTTGATGATCTTTCATGTCGTTCTTGGAGAAATTAGTAAGATTGCATCCAAGTTTTAACCTCTACCTATCAAATAAAAGAAAAATCAGGTAAGGGACCAAGAGCATTTCAAAACGACCCTGCAATCGCGCTCTCATGACCTACGGGGCCGCGGGGTCACACTCGAAGTCACGCGTGCGAGGACAGATTCTGCACTTTTTTCTTTTTTTTTTTTCCGGGCTTGCCGACTGTGCGCGCTGACCGATAGAGCCCACACAGAAATAAATAAATTAGTCTGACTTCAATGTCATGTTATATTTGTTTCGTTTTTAATGTCGACAATCTCGCAAGTAATTTAATTCTAAACAAGAATATTTCATAATGATAATACATTTCTATGCATTTTACCTATTTTTATTCGACAAAATTGAATTTCTGACAACCCAACTCATGTAGGAAAACCTTGTTACTGATCATATTGTCTAGAATAACAGACTACGACTTCGTTTTGCATACAGCCTGATTGGCATGTCGATAAGCTAATCAGCGGAGGAGTTTGCAAATTAGGTGGAGCCTGGCGTTTACGAGTTCCCCCTGAAATGAGGGGAAGGTGGCAGGTTTGACTGGACTGTATTCAGGAGGGGTGAATTGTGTAATATAGTGTACATACAGACACCATCAACGTACGTCCGTACACACGCGGGCACACTACGAATACAGTCCAGGAAGTGGACTATACAAGTAGTTGCACTGTTCATGACCTATGATACTTTCAAGAGTAAACTGCCATGAACTATAATAGGCTGGCTTATAAAAACACTAAGCTAACACCTGAAAATAACAATTACACTAACACCTGACTTAGACACCAAGAGTGTAATCATAAAAACTTAATGGGTACCGTACGTTTAACAATAACACCAGATACGCATTCCACCATCAATTCTTCTCGTCAACGTTAAAGAAAACAAAAACAATCACGAATTGTTACAAGTATATAACCATCACATCATACCAATACCTCTCTCAGACGTGCTGACACTGAGTCATACAGTCCTGATTGACATGAAACATACCGTTCAGCAAAAACAACAGGTTTGACAATCATGTACGACCTGATGGGGCAAGCTAGGATGGCATGAAATAAGTAGCTCCTATAAAGGCATAGACTTACACAGTATAAACAAAAATATGAAATGATGTACAAAATGTTCATGTGGGGACACAGGAAATACACATATCTATATGAAAATAGAATTACATATGCACGTAGCAGAAAACATTGATATGTACGAGTAAAGGTGCAATTAGGGACAGGCACCAAACAGACACCAGAGATGTAAATATATAGAGGTAACTGGGAAATATTAAGAAGATAAGGGTATGTGGTAAAAATAAACCTGGTATTACATACACTCAGAAACAAGAAGGCGTATGCACCCACTAAGGATATAAGCATCATATGTTATACACAGCACAAAGGGGCAAATCACTGAGACATAAGCGGGGTGACTGAAAAATAATACACCTATAGAACATATCCACAACTAAATTATACGTAGAACATACCAAGACAGCTAGGTGAGAGACAATAAAGATAAACAAGGATGTCATACAAAGACGGATTGGTAGAAATGAAGAATAAACATGATACAAGTACAGATTAAAAGAAAAACAAAAAACGCCCGTTTGGGGCACCTCAGAAAAAAGGTTATGTTAAGGGACATAATGTAATAAACCAGATGGGGGAAATGAAATGACATATGTGGCACCAGGATAACATGGCTATAAGAGAGGTACATTGTAAGGATACACAGTGAGTGAGGGGGGAGGGGGGCATTAGTCTGAGGTAGCCAACAGTTCGTACAGAAAACAAAATACATGTACATTGTATATCATTGATTGATACATCAAATAATCATCAAACCTAGGTGGGAGGCGTCGGGAGCGCTGACGGCGCCCAGTGGGGGTCACATGGGTGGGGGGACAACCTGGACCGTTAATAGTCTGAACAGTGGGGGCAGGTTCCTGGGGCAGAGAGGGAAGGGGGGCTTCAGGAGGGGGCTCCTGCAGGGGAACACACGGGACATCTGGCCCAGGAGGCAATGAGAGTTCCTGTGGAATGTCTCTGCAGGTGTCCGGGGGGAGCAAATCTCGCTCGTCATCTGGGGAAAGCAAGTCTGTCTCATCTTCGTCGGACATCTGGTGCTGGGGAGGAGCCACAAGGGGAACAGGGACCCTCATGCATTGCGATGTCTTTACACGATATGACGATTTTCTGAGCTGAGAGCCAATGAATTTGCGAATGTTACACCACTTGCCATCTATTGATGTTACAAGGTATCGAGGGCGTGCGGAGGACTTGCTGCGATCTGACCGGAGATAAACAAGGTCCCCAACTGCGAGAGGGTCATCATTGGGGAGGGTGCGGGAGGGAGCCTTGGAACGCTCGCTGTGGGGATGGTTCGAAAGGCGCTGTTCATGTTGTGAAGAGATGAGGTCTGCATCCGACAGTGGAATTTGGCTGTGCGTGAATTGGTCGCGCTGAGTCCACATTTCACGTGCAGAAAGGCCACGCGAGCGAAGACGGCTATTGAGTCGGGCAGTGGCGAGGGACAGGGACAAGGATGTCAGTGGTCCTCCGGAGGGCTCATGCCGCAGGATTTCATCTTCGAGTTCACGAATGGCCTTCTCAGCAACCGGGTTCTTATTGGGATTTTTGGCATGACCTACTTCAGTGGAAAGGTGAAACTGGGCGAGCAGGGCATCATCTTGTAAGGAGGCGAAACCAGGGGCGGGGTCGGTGCGAATGACAGCAGGGGGCCCATCGAGCGGGCGAAGTTCCACACAGAGACGGATCAAGGTATCGCGAAGAGTATCTCTGCGCTCATCTGGAAGGAAACAAGTGGCGGTGTAGGAAGTGACACATTCGCGGAGAAGTAAAATCAGTTGTTTCGAGCGCTTGATGACATCAGCGGCGAACGATGTACCCACGGCTGCGGGGGGATCGCCAGTGGTCTGAGGGACAACCGTGTGTGGAGCATTCCGCAGGGATGCACACTGATGGCAAGTGTCGGTGACACGTGTGATGGCAGAGTCCATGTCCAAGGCAAAAAAATGCCGGTTGACAACGGTCTTGAGTTGGTGGTGGGTGGGATGATCAAGTTGGAGATGGAGTGAAGTAAGGAGGCCATCAAGAACGCTACGGGGGATGATGATGCACTCGCGAGGTGACAGGAGAGCCTGTTCACGGCGGACAACCAACAGCCCATCTCTAGCTATGGTAGCAACACGGAGATAGCGTTTGACGTCTTTGATATTGGTCAGTTTCTTAGAAGGTCGGGTGCCCTGGAGAAGGTGAGCATGAGTGCGTCGCAAGTCTGGGCACTCAGATTGTATGCTGACCCACGCTGGCCGGGAAGTGAAGGGTAACTTCCGCTTCCCTGTGAGCACGTCCGTAGGGGACACTCTGTGAACAACAGAATCATCTGTCTGACGAATGAAGAGGCATACCTGACAAGAGGAATCAGTGCACTCTGGGGCATTCCTGCTAGCAAAATCTGACGGAACATTGGCGGATCCAGCCAGATGGAGTACGGCACATTGGAACCGGCTAACTGTGGACAGGAAGGTTGACACACGTGGGCTGGCAGAGAACTCACCACGACAGAGTTTTTCAAAAGCCTGTACACAGGGCTTGCTATCTGTGAGAATGCATGGCCGGTGCTTGGACTGCACAATGTACGGGCTGAAATACTTGCAGGATGCTGCAATAGAAAGGGCCTCTATCTCACATGGGAGCCAAGTAACCTGCCGATCACGAAGTTTGGAGCTAAAGAAACCAGCTACCTGTGGCTTTCCTTGTCGTGTTATGTACAATGTGGCACCAATACCATGATCTTTGACAGCACCATCAGTAACAATCCAGAGCTGGTCGGATGGTCGGGGAAGGGTAATGGCACGGGGGGAGGCTAAGGCTTCCTGAGCGGTCTTGAAAAATGAACGCAGGTCATCGGACCAATCAATGCGATCACTCGACTGACCACCAGCAATTGCGGCGTCCAGTGGTGTGAGGAAGATAGCGCAATGTGGGAGAACACGGGCGAGCATCTTATATGCCCCAATGAAGGAACGCATTCCTTTCACAGTAGTAGGAGGGGGGCATGAGGCAAGCGCCGCAATGCGATGAGGGCTCGCTTGTAGGGTCCCTTGGGACCAGATCCAGCCCAGGACCGTGGTAGACTTTGGGCAAATCACAGTCTTACGGGCTGAAAGATGAAGGCCTGACTTTCGGAGGGCATGCAGGACACGTGACCAATTCTGGAGGAGCTCCTCGGGGTTATCACCACCAATGAACAAGTCGTCTGCAAGTTTCACAACAATACCTTCCACAAGTAGATCCCCAAGCACGCGACACATCAGCTCTTCAAGAGCAGTTTCTGAGCCTGGCATGCCCATGGCACAGCGTGTATACACACAGACTCCACGATAGGGGGTTGCAACACCACAATACTTCATCGAGGCCTTGGACAGGGGAATTTGATAAAAAGCATTGGTGAGATCTGTGGCAATGAGATGTTTCCATTGACCAATTTTTCTTAGGGTGGAATCCACATCAGGCATAAGGGAGGGCTGAGGCTTGGCATAACGGCCTACATCGGCAAAAGCTGTAACAAGGCGGAAGCCGCCGTTGGCCTTCTTCACAAGGAAGGATGGATTCAGGTACTCAACAGAGATGCCCACATCTTCTGGGCGAGCAAAGACACCCTGTTGCTCTAGTTCATCGAATTTCTCTTGGAGATCAACCAAAGAGTTACGGGAGTAAAGTGGCAAGCGACCCTTGCGTTGGGGAGGCTGAACCGGGCCCATGTTGACAACGGCCTCAAACGGGCCAACAGCACCATTATACCCAGTGAAGGCAGGGTCAAAAACATCATCGAACTCCGCATGGAGAGACTGAAAGTCATGTTTCGTACCAATGGGGATAATGCAATCAGGATCGAGCAATATTGGGTCAGAAAAACGATGCTCAGTATCACGTGAGACACCACTGGGCACGGGCCTATTGGGTACACGGGGGAGGTCATCAGACTGAGGCTCTGAAGGAACGTAGACCGGACGGACCTGGCAGAAATGTTCATGTTTACGGATCAGGCGGGGTTGAGGCGTAAGATTAGGGATACGCACTTTGCCTGCTACACTGGAGACCATGCACGGTTCAGGCCAAGATGGATCAGTTGGGGGAACACCTTTCTGAGGGACAATCCTGGGCTCAAGGGCAAGTGTGTCATGAGACAGTAGCTCATCAGGAACTGACAGCTCGACGAATTCACCAGGCAAAAGCACAGTAGACTGAGATGAGGCACGAAGGACATGAGCACGGCGAACTGCATGTGTCACATTGTCCGAAGGCCTGCGAGAACCATATGAAATGATCATGTCATTACCCACACACACCTGTCGTTTAGCAGGACGAACCGACACATCATTGTGCTCCATGAATGGGGTACCTGCGAGTACTTCTACATCAAGATTATCAATGACCAAACCCTCAAACACGAATGACTTGCCGTCACGAGTGAAGGACAGAGTGGTCTCCCCAACAACATCAAGGGGGGAAGACCCATCGGCTTGATGAGCAGACTGCGAGCTGGGTTTTATGACACCCTGGAGGGACTGAACAGTAGAAGCTCTGATCATGTTACCAGTAGCGCCACTGTCGACAGTGATGCGAACGACCTGGTGCCCGCAAAACGCATCAAAATATGGAGACTGACGGACCTGGACTCTGAGGGCCGATGAAGAGTCGCTGGTAGCCGTATCATCCTTCAGAGGGACAGGCTCAGACAGGTGGACCTGTTCAACTTGGCACAAATCATCAATCTCATCATCAGACTCTAAAATATGTGCAACCTGGCGGGCCTTAGCAATGAATCGCCTGTCTGCTTCGGGTAAGTACGTACACTCACTTAAATAATGAGTGTCTGGCCGGCGCGCTTCACGACAGAGAGGACAGTATTTACTGTTGCGCTGGGGGGTGCGAGTCTGCAGATTGCGGCGACTGCGGGGCATTGGAGCACGCTGGGGGCGTAGGCCTACAGGGCGCGGGGAAGGGGAGGTCAGGGTGCGCATAGCACGAGAACTCTCTGTGGTGTGGATTTCATCCAAAAGACTATCTAATGCCTGAGAGCTTTCGGGTTTCAGTGAAGCTAGGGTACGAGAGCGCAATTCTGTCCCGTAGCGCTGCTTGACCAGGCGAGGAAGATCTGAATGAATGAGTTGGAGCCAAGTGAGGACGATAAGGTTTTCCAAGGTGGGAGTAAGCTCCTCATCTTCGCTAACACGCTTACCATGGTGAGTTATGCCACCTGCGGATGTGAGCAGGTTGTCTTCGATAAAGGCCACCACCCTTTGGTAGAGGTCCTCAGGACGCTCATCCAGCTCTAGTTTGATGTCACTGAAATCAAGAAAGTGAGCGCCGGTACTTTGAAACCCATAATGAAGCCTGATCTTCCCCCAAATATCGTTGAGGGAGGTGGAAGTCTTGACTATGGAATTGCGTGAGATAATGGGACAATAATTAGCAATCTGTCCGAGCATAAGCTCAAGCATACTGGCTTTCTGGTGTGCTGATTTTCGAGACCCAGTCGGGACGCTTTCTGGGTCATCAACAAAGCCACGGAGTGGGCAAGATTTAGATTTTTGAGCCCATGAGCAATCGTCATCTAGGAACGGCGCAAAATTTGAGTCTAGGGTGAGAGTGTACACTAAGTTTTGTCGCCAATTTTCGAATGAATTGACTGTTTCACGTTTGGTGAGACACCATTGCTTGGGTGCTCTTGGAGCTGAGGCCATCACTAAAGCCTATAGGTGGGACCGTAATGTAAGAGAAAAACAAGGAACTTACACCAACTCTGGATCGTTGGCCGATTTGGAGCTCAGCAAGCTTAACGTCTGCTTGTGCAGGTGAAAACAAATCCTCAGGAGTAGGTAACGTTTCCAGAGCTGCCACCACGTAAATGAGAAGCAGACACAAATCGAGTTTCCGAGTAAACAGTCACCTTGAAGGCATTTAATAGAACCCAGCTTCAGACCAGACACCCAGCAGTGTGTAGCAGACAGTAACCCTACAGTCACCATGAGGTGGCGCTATATAACAAGCTTGACTTGTAACATTGATAATCATTAACAACACTGGCGCAGAGCAACCAAGCTCAAGAGAAAGTGGAATTGAATATCTGTACTCAAGTTTGTACTATGTTATTGTTGTAAACGACCACAGAATTTACTAATTCGTTACAAGTTTTGAATTCTTCTATAATTTTATCCGATATGACCGATCACTTTCCAGTTATAACATGCTGTGATCTTAAACATTCGGTTAATAAGTCTTATTTTCCTTCATTAGACGTAGAGCCACACCAGAAAATTTAGCTAGTCTTGATGCTTGTTTAGATAGGGTTGATTGGTCAAGTGTTTGTGATACTGATGATGTTAATGTATCATTTGATAATTGTATGGAGACAATCAATAAGCATTTAGATGATTATATTCTTAAATTAAAAGATAAGTCAGTAAACTATAAAACAACACCTAAACTTCCATGGATTTCGAAATCTCTCCTCCGTTCAATTAACAGGAAAAATAGGTTGTATTATAGATTCAAAATGAAAAAAACTGAGGAGTCAAAAAAATATACATCATATAAGAATATTTTGATTAAGGTCATACGATCTGAAAAGCGGAAATATACCATTCAGATAGAAAAATATAAACATGACGTGAAGAATACATGGAAGATATTAAAGCAGGCCATGAATATATCAAAAAAGAAATTGAATATTACAAAAATAAAATTTGATAATAAAATTGTTGAAGATCCTGGTGATATAGCAAATATTTTTAATTCTTATTTTTCAATGATTGGAGAGAATCTGGCAAAAGAAGTACCGCAGTCTGATACGCATTTTGCAAAATCTTTAGGTCAATCCAATCCCAGTTCTATTTTCTTAGCTCCAACTACGAAATATGAAATAATAGACATTGTTACTGCAATGAATGATAAACGAAGTGCCGTTTATGATGATATAAGTAATTTTATCATAAAGGGAATTATATTTTCTATTGCTGATGCACTTTCTCATATTTTTAATAAATCCATAATACATGGTGTTTTTCCTGATTGTATGAAAATTGCTAAGGTGTGTCCTTTATTCAAAAAAGGAGACAGTTTTGATGTAAGTAATTATAGACCTATTTCTTTACTTTCATCCCTATCTAAGGTTTTGGAAAAATTGATATTTACAAGAACCATTAAATTTCTTAATTATTATAATGTTTTTACGAATTCTCAATTTGGGTTTCGTCAAAAACATAGGACCAGTCATGCTCTTTTGAAGTTTATTGATAACGCCGCACATACTATAGATGACCATTCCCATCTTGTTGGTATCTTCCTGAACTTCTCCAAGGCCTTCGATACAATCAATCACGAAGTTTTACTTCATAAATTGTTTCATTATGGTATACGGGGGAAGGCCTTGGAGTGGTTCAGGAGTTACCTGCAAAGCCTAAAACAATATGTATCTTTGAACGAGCACAGCTCTAGTCTTGAAGTTATTAAATGTGACGTCCCTCAGGGTAGTATATTAGGGCCTTTACTTTTCATCATTTACATAAATGATTTTTCTAGATCATCTGATATACTTTCTTTTATACTTTTTGCCGATGATTCAAATATTTTCTTCTCCCACCAAAATCCAATCACTCTTGTCGATACTGTTAATTCTGAATTTAAAAAAAAAAGTGACTCAATGGATAAGAGCCAATAAATTATCACTGAATCTTCAGAAAACTAACTATATGTTATTCAGTAAGTCTATGGAAGTTTTACGCACAGCTATCATCTTTGATGACGTTCACTTAGAGCGTGTATCTCATACAAAGTTTCTCGGTATTACAGTGAACGATAAACTTTCGTGGAAGCCTCATATTAATAATATTAGTGAAATAATTTCCCGTAATATTGGTATTGTTAATAGACTTAAATCTCATATCCCGTTGTCTTCTTTGCTGACGTTGTATTTTTCATTAATATTACCTTATTCAAATTATGGAATCTTAGCATGGGGTAGTGCCCATCAAACTTTTATCCCACCAGGCGATCAAATGAGTTTCATTTATCCCTTCTGAGAACGTTATTGGCTCAAAATACATTTATATACACTGGCCCTAGATTTTGGAATTCTTTAAGTTGTGATATAAAAAATTCTTTATCTTTGAATTCGTTTAAGCGTAAGTTAAAATTTCTTTTGTCAGTCAGGCACAGGCGCAGAAAACTGCGCCTCCCACCAGGCGCAGTTTTCTGCTACTTTGGGGTTATCCGCCCGAGCGACAAGCAAGTGTGCCCGCTACAATCGATTCTCGTAGTTTCTGCGAACAGTCGGTTCCATTGATACCGTCTGTGTACCAGGCGCTCGTTACTGCTTTTCTACATCTCTCTCCCTTCCCCCTATGCCTCCCCAACCCTCCCAGCCTGTTCCACTGATGTGCAGTGCACTCCTGTATGCAAGACAGTCAGTGACAAGTGTTAAATGTCCTTAGAACAAACACGATAGTATGTATACTACATTGTATCACCATGTCTACCGAAATACGGCATGTATCAGGCACATCACAGAGCCACACGCTCTCACAAACAAACGCCATCGCCAGGCACAGAATACAGATGTAGCTCTCCACACACTGACCATACTTAGCTCATTGATACATCAAGAAATAGGCTAGTAAGAATGAAAAGTAGGATTAATTGTGATTACCTTGCTTGTTCTGCCTCAATCGCAGAATCATCTGCAAATAACTCTGATAACTCTGGTATATTATGGGCTCTCTGGTATAACTCTGTCTCTCTGTAATCTCATCTACAACTGCAGTGTAAGAGCCTTTCATACCCATCGCATAGTCCCTGCCTCTGTGCTTATGGTCAAGGAGGTATAGGCCACACAGAGATGAGGCTGGCACTTTCACAAAAAGTTCTTTGTCTTTCTTCCACCTCCCTGTTTAAACTGCTGCCTTATGTTTACATAACACCGATAAGAACCCAACCTGCCGGGGAGAGTACTAGGCAGAAGAGAGAGGGGGAAAGAGATGATGTGTTAAGACATGGGAGGTGGCTGTGCTGGGGGAGAGAAAGGGAAAGAGTGTCCCTACCAGTTGTTAAAGATAACGTTTCTGTTACACACTATTCGACGCCTGTTGAGAGAGGCTAAAAAAGAAGGCAAACAGATGAAGGGGTCGGTGCAATATAGTGCTAACCCGCACTTCTGTCAAAATTGAGTTACATGCATTTTCATAATCCTTATCCTTCACTCTAACCTCCGTGAAAATATCATATTTGAATTCAACCAAAAAGATGGTAAAAAATGCATGCATTCATGTTTTATCAATGTACAATGTATGGACTTTCTAAACATTCAACAGCGATTATCTCAAAATGAACATTGTGTGGGTTAGCACTATATTGCACCGACCCCTTCAGATGGTTATTCAAAAAACAGTTACCTTATTATGTATTCCGACCAGAATTACGCCAGATGTCATGGTTTTTTTCTCCTTAGAAAAGGATTATTATGCAAGATTAGGTATTTGGCTTACTACAGATGAAAAATCAGAAAAGTGTCAAGGTTCAAATTTTCCTACAAAATTAATATCGATTTAGTGTCTTCATCACCAAAATTTTCTCTATGCCTTTTACACTACGAGCGTCGCGGTGCATGATGGGTATTATCATTATAATATTCATGATAGCAGAATTCAGCGCTTTTCGACAGGCGCAGTTTTCTGCGCCTGGGCCTGACTGTTTGTTGAACTCATATTAAGATATATACGATTCATTACTTAGCTGGTTTTTACAGCCTAAAGGTTCATCGTCAATCATTGATTTCATCATTGTGTATTTTTTACATTATCTTATTTGTATAAACTTTGCTCGGCTGATCGAGCTGAAACACCTCAATTCCCTCTTCTGATCCCGATGTTCAGCACCTCAATTCCCTCTTCTGGTCCCGATGTTCAGCGTGTTGGCTTTTCCTTTCATTTCCTTTTTCTTTCTCTCCTTTCTTTCTATTATTCTTTTGTGTTTTATTACTGTCATGGTATACCCTACTGTAAAGTCATGTAATGTCGTTGTGTTTCTACTGTCTTGTTCTCTCCTGTCTTTGTTTAAAAAAAAAAAGTTTAATGTATTCACAAGAATCCTTTGAGTGGTTCACAATTTACAAGCATGCTTTTCAGTGAACCTCTCAGTTCTTTCTTTTTTTTCCTCCAAACATAACTTTGTATTTTGCCGGTATGCATGTATAATTTCGTATTTGTTAACCATTATCTACCATGTAAAGTCGAATACATGCCTATGTTATATCTTCTGATTCATTTCGTGTTATGTTTGACGAAAAAGAAAGAAGGAATGAAATAAATGAAATGAACTGAAATGAAAAAAACTTTGAGACCAGTGTAATAAATCTCATCGATTGATATAATGTAAGAATACTGTGTGATTGGCTATTTATTTCGAGGCACATGAGTTGCACAAGTCGAAAGAGTTGATTGAATGAATGGTCTGCTAACAATCTGCTGCATTTGGAAAAAGTCAACCTTTGACTATATAGAAAAGATCCCAGTCGCAGGGAGGACTTTCGTTCCCCACATTCAGAGAAAAGTCCCCTGTGACAGCAGTTGCCCCATACGATATTACAATAATTGGTATGCGGTAGAATAAAAGAATTGTACAAAATCAAAAGAACGTTCTTTGTCAAAATTGGTTTCAACCTATTAAGTATAATACCAATCGCTTTCGAAATCGAAGTACATTATTTTATATGTGAATATGTTCATTCCAAGTCAAAGTCGAATCGAGAATAACACCTAAGAACTGGTGGATTTCTTTTCACTAATAATTACACTGTCAATTTCAGATGTATCTATGTTGTGGTTGGTACGGAATTGAGGGGTCTTAAAGTGCATAAAAAGGGTTTTATCAACGTTCAATGACAACTTAGTGCACTTGAACCACAGATACCTTGGACAATTCGGTATTAAGAGTGTTGATAAGAGTATTCATGCATTTATCTATTTCAACTTGGTCAATTTAAGTTTGATTACAACTGCAACCATCTACCCAAAATATTTCATTCTTTATTTCACCGTAACAGCCACGTACATAATTATCCCACGAGACAATCTTAAGAATTTCATCTTCCGTAAGTGAGAACTGTACACAATCAAAATATATTTGTTTATGCCGGACCCAGATTTTGGAATAGCTTAAATACTGATTTAAAGGAATCTGTGAAGTTAATTACATTTAAGTATAAACTTAAAAATATTTGTTTTCCATGTATAACAGTTAATTCTGTTTAATGAAAAAAAACCCGTTATGTTTCACTTGTCCTTGAGATTTTGTAGTGTGTCCACAGTGTCACAATGTGACCAGTTTTACCCCCCCCCCCTCTCTCTTCCTCTCATTTGCATTAGCATCATGTACGATCACATCTTAGTTTTATTTTGAACACATTAGCTAGGGACTATTATAAGGAATAGGATAAGGTACCAGTCTGACTAGCAAGTCAATAACACATAGCCCAAGATTTTAGCATAGTTAGCGCAGGTGGGTATAATTGCATAGGATGCAAAATCTTTTGTGTTTGTGTATGCAAATGAGGATGAGAGTGCCAAGGTATGAGAGAGAGTGTGTGAGAGTAGGCAGAAGATACCAAGAGCTCCTTGCAGAAGGATGAAAAGCTGAGGAGCTGCAACCCATGCTCCTATGTGTGTATAGCTATAGGAAATTGGGAAGGCACTGAGGCTGAGGCACGCCCTATAATTTGCAAGGTGGTTTTAGCATGGCTGGCAAAACCACAGATTTGCAGGCAGTGTGACTTCTGGCAGCACAGGCCAGGAGGAGCTGATTTCAGCGCAACTTTTGGCAGCACAGGCCAGGAGAAGCCCCCCAACTTCCCCCAGCTCGACTCACCCCTTTCAGGAACTGTAAGTAGTTACATTAATTGCATTTTGTTAAGTATTTTTGTATCTCCTACTCAAAGTAGAGGAAAATTTTAATTGCCTGCATTATTTGAGTAAAAGTAATTTGCTGCTTCTGGAAAGTCTGAGGAATTGTAATATCCGGAAAGCAGAAGCGTAATTTAATTAATTTTCACATATATTTTACATACGAAATTGAATTCCAAGAAGGAAGATATTTATAATGTAAAGAAGATAACTGTTGTAATATGAGAAAGATGTGCGTTGCTTATTGCAGCCCAATTACTGATAAGGTTTTGTTTTAAGCTATAGTGAGGGAAAAGGAATGTACATTATGGTGAACGAATGCTACTGACTTTGCTTATAAGCAACTACTGTGATGTTTTGAGAAGCATAAGAATGATTGTTTTCAGTGATTTTGAGGAGTATATATGTAGCATTTCTGAGTAAGACTAATAAAAGTAAGAGGTGGTTTGAATGTGAGGAAATTATTGTTTTAACCGAGTAATTATATGTTGGCCTATGAAGCTGCAATGTATAAAAGTTATGATATGTATAATTAAGACGGTGGTTTGTTATAATAGATGAGAATGTATTTGAATAGAGAGGCACATACCCTTTTGGTAATAAGATGAAGGTGGTAGGCAAGTGGCAGAGGGGAGTTTAAAGGTATGAATGATAGGATTGCCCCTTACTTGCTTAACCCGATATCTTAATTATTTCAGGGATGAGCTGGGCTCATGACAACGCTCACGACAAAGCTCACGACAAATCTCACGACAAACGTCCAGCCCGCATCGCTATATAACGCGGCATCCTGCACGTATCGATTCCGAGCTGCTATTCAGCACTCTACCAGCACTCAGCAGACATCAAACGCCAATCGTCATAACCTCGGCAATATTCGGCATCAGTCGGCGTCGTTCGTCTCTGGTCAGGTCTCGGAGCCCCGCCTTCGGACCTACTCACCGTCCTCTTCCTCCAGGGTGACGCGCCTGCCCGTCGTCCGTTCTCCCGCGTGTAAGACCCTTGGACGCCCCAACTTTGTGAACTTCATGCGAGTGAACTGAAGGACTCGGTAGCTCGATCCGCACCCCCCCCCCTTTTCCAGGTGCTATTTAACCATTTAAATCCCATGATTATGTGTATGTCTGCCACTATGTGATTTGGTAGGATAGTTATTTAGCAGCAACTCCGTTCGTTTATGTAACCCTTTGAATTGTTCATTTTTGTACCAGTTCATTTTTATTTCATTTTGACGGGCTGGAAAGCACCGAGCTTTGTCAATAATAAACAATTTATTTCACGGTATACATTTGTGCAACGCCGCCTTTCCTTGTAGTTCATTATACCACTGTAACAGGACTTAATCTATCGTCAGCCAGACTACTCAGGGCCAAGAGCTGACAAACAGACCTTTTTCATCCCTCTCCTTTTCCCGCTCCTTTTCCTTTTTCTTCTTCTTCCCTGCTCCTCTTTCCTCGTTCTTCGTTGTCTAGTAGCTGTCTGAGTGCATTTCCTCAATTTCTGTTATTTCTGTGTTTTGTGTTGTTATTGTTGTTTTTTTTTTTGTGGCCGATTGTATATCTTCTTTTCTGGTAAATTTTCCTGGTATACCTGGCCCCATATTGTCTGTGCCATAAATGTAATATGTTATATAGTTAATATGTTTGTTTTCTGAAATCATAAGTAAGTATTGTTCATAGTATCAGTATCAGTTATCAATGAGTAAATGTACAATAGTATATAGAAGAATTTAAAATGAATATGTTTTATTGATATAAGAAATTGGTGCTGTTGTTGTTTTGTTCCAGTGTTCCACGTCTTACAAGCATGGCTTTTTAGTCAGTGGAACACTGTTTTCCATCGTTATGATTATCTATTATTTTTGTTGCCATGGCAAAGTGCATTGTTTCTGTTTTATGACATCATTCGTGCATATACTTTATATTGTATTTGAAAAAAAATGCCTTTATCAGACGAACGTAAGATAAACTGAAAAATTGTACCACTTTGGATCATGTTCCCCTTTTCTTTTCTTTTTGGATGATGGAAATGAATAAACTATTGAATTGAATTGAATATATATATATATATATATATATATATAAATGTATATATATTTGAATAAAATATATTTGTGTTGTCTGCAAATGATATGAAATGAAGAAGATGTGATGAATTAATAATATCATTTATATGTATAAAAAAAAATAGGTCCAAGGATGGAACCCTGGGGCACACCACAGGTAATATCGGATTAAGAAGAAGTTTTAGTCCGAAACAAAACTAATTGTTTATGATTAAAGAGATTTACTTTTAAACCAGGAAAGAACTATACCTCTTATACCTAATTTTGATAATGTGTAAATTAAACTTTGATGATCAATTGTATCAAAGGCTTTGCTTAAATCCAGTTATATGTTCTTTGTTACACAAAGTGTTAATGATCTTGTCACATAATTGCATTAAAGTGTACTCAGTTGAGTAGCTCTTCCTAACACCAAATTGATTCGGATTAAGAAGATTATTATCAATAAGAAATCTATATAAACTATTATGATCTAATTTTTCAAGAACTTTAGCTAAAACGGGAAGCAACGAAATGGGGCGATAATTTCTCACTTCGGCAGGATCATTCTTTTTAGATATAGGAATTACTGTAGCAATATTCATGGCATCTGGAAAAGTTCCGGTAAAAAAAGAACAAAAACAACAACAACAACAACATAAAAATATGTTTTAAAGGGGAAGCAATATGAAAAATTGGTTTTTTTTAAGCAGATTTACACATTTCATCATAACCACAAGATTTACTGGGTTAAAAGGATTGCACAATTTTCAAAATTTCTTTTTAGTTGGTTGGAGTAAGAAATAAGACGATACAAAATGTTCAAAAATATAATCAATGAAACAGCCAACAGCAGAGTCAATTAATGCAGCTAAGTCAGGACCAATTTTAGTGAATTCATTGTTAAAGATACAAATAATTTCGGATGGGTCTCTTACTTCAATTCCATCTTTATTGATAAAATCAGGGAAAATTTTCTTTTTTGTTTTCACGAGATCATTTATTGTTTCCCAAATATTATTCGAATTCCCTTTATTTTGTTCAGTTAAAGTGGAGTAATAAATTTTACGCGATAAACGAATTAAAAAAGGTAACTTATTCCGGTACTTTTTATAATTTTCTTTATCAATCAAAGTGGGTTTTTAAAGAGATAGCTTATACAACTGATTGCGGGTATATATTAGAACGCATTATGCCTTTGTTAACTAAGGCATTTTATTTTTTCTTGTGATTTGATTTACAAGAACAATAGGAATGCTCTGATTATGATAAAACATAAATCTATTCATAAAATTCTTATAACTTTTGTTGACGTCCAATTCAGACTAAACTTCCAACTATTTTTCTACATCTATAGATTAATATTAAGTAAGTCTATATTTTCTTGAGACTCTTTACGATATAATTTGGGTTTATTCTTAGGTATCGATCCCAGTTCAAAAACTGCTCACAGATTTCAAAAATTGGTAAATGATCACAAATATCTGAATGAATAATACCGTTAATAGATTTTTTATATACATTATTCATAGAATTGTTATAACTTTTGTTGACGTCCAATTCACAATAAACTTCAAATTCTTCTTCAACAGCTAAATTAACATTAAGTAAGTCTATATTTTCTTGAGACTCTTTACAATATAATATGGGTTAATTCTTAGGTATCGATCCT
The DNA here is from genome assembly GCF_964275005.1 of Diadema setosum. Lineage (NCBI taxonomy): Eukaryota > Metazoa > Echinodermata > Echinoidea > Diadematoida > Diadematidae > Diadema > Diadema setosum. The sequence goes on along the minus strand of NC_092696.1, from coordinate 16,700,225 downwards.
AGCTCAAAAAAAAAAAAAACTGCTCACAGATTGCAAAATTGGTAAATGTGACCGCGCATCACAAAATGAACAAAAGGTCGCACACACTGATTTTGTGCGAGGACTGAAAAAAAGTTGAAATGGGTCAACCTAGCCGATCTTGAGTTTTCATATTTTCTGAAAGTGCAACTCTTCTTCTACATTATACAAATATTTGGGATCATAAAACTGGCAGGAAAGTGCGTTTTTTTAGCAGTTTATTTCGAACATATTTTTTTTTTGTATAATAGTGTGATTAGGTGTGTCTTTAGAGTCTCCTTTTCATTTCTCAAAAACCTTGTACACACTCTTCACTTTCAACTCTAATAACTTTTGAATGGATGATGCTACTACTTTGAAAATTGGCATTCATTATTGAAAGAATGTGTTTATAAGGCATGCTCAATTTCAATCCCTTCATTGTTGTTATTCCGGTGGTTTACATCCTGTTTGTTTTTTTGTCCCATTCATTGCACAGCCAGCACGGCTTGGTAAAGATTAAGCGCTTGAATAGACACTCTACTTCAGAGCCTCTTTTCTCAGTTCACACTTTTCCTGAGTGTGTGCTTTCTTTCCAATATTTAGATAGGTTAGGAGAGTCCATTTGATTTGACTTATACATCATTTAAAGCTTAAAGTCTGCTCTTTCAGAATATGCTCTTAACTAAAATTTCATGTGTGGCGACTTTCTGTTTGTTTTGTGATGCAGGGTCACAAATGATCAGAAATATCTGAGTGCATAATACCGTTGATAGATTTTTTATATACTTTGGAAAATAAAGTATCTATCAAAGTTTCATAAGTATTTGAATTCTCGTTGGATGATTAATGTGGGGATAAAATCCGCTAGACTGAAGAATATTAACAAAATCGACAATATTACAATGGGTTAAATTAAATATTTAAGTTTAATTCAATTTAAGATTTTAATCAGTCATTAAATGAACATTTTTATTTTCTTGGAAAATTTTTATGTAATGTCATATCAAAATTTTCTACAAACATCTCCATATTCTCCATCATTACTAGGGGGTCTATAAATAATAACAACTAGTACATTTTTATCCTTATCATTAAGAATGTCAATATACAAATCTTCGGCTCCCTCAATATATAATATATATGTATCTAAATTGGTTATGGATAAACATTCCTATTCCTCCTCCTTTACGATGTGTGCGATCGATGGGAATAAAACTACAATTTGAAAGAAGAAAGATGGGGGAGAATTTGAATGCAACCACGTCTCGGTTATACCCATAATTGAAAATGGATACTCATTCATTGAGGTGACAAGTAATTCCAAAGCATCAAAATTGAGGTGACAAGTAATTCCAAAGCATCAAAATTTTTACCGAGACTTCTAATATTAACATGAAAAAACCGACATTTTTGTCAGAACAAGTGCTGGGGGAGAATGAGTACGCTCAGGATTTGAACTAAATGACATCTTGAAATCAGCGGGTGAGTAGTGCTTGCAATCACGATCAATGATGTCATCTAAATCGGATGATTTAGTCTCAACATGCTTCATATTTTATATCGAAGCAAATCTGGAAAAAAAGAGGCGTTCGCACGGGGGACCCTGCTGTGGGCGAGTGAAGTTGTGCAAAGTGAGACTGGAGATTCCAGTATGGTGCATGGTTGAGAAATGGGAGCAGACGAGGTGCATGAGGTGAGGCAGAAAGAAACAGAAAAGAAGGGGGAAAACAAGGACAAAGGTAAAAGGTACTGCAGAGGAGAATTGGGATCAGAAGGGAAGTAAAAGAATGAGCTCGACCGGCTGTTGTCGAAAAAGAAGAAATACAAAGACGTGAGTTGCACTAGCGTAGGAATTCAAAGTGTTGCAAAGTGCGTGAACTTGTGAATTGCAGCATAGATACATCAACTGAAATTTTGACGGGAAAAAGAATCAGTAAGAGTACATTATACAGTTAGTTGATGTCTCGTGGACATTGCTTGATAATGAAAAAATCGAGAGAAGATATACAGAAAACATTACTAAGGATTCATGTGGTTCAGTAATAGAACATCAAGCCTTAAAATGCAGATCACAGCTGAGACATCAACCATGTCATAGAAATGAAAATATGAGGTGAAAATAGAGGTACTTGGAATTCAATAGACCACTTCGGCAATGTAACCAGATACGCATGTTCTGTTCATGAAAGTTAACAAAAGCTGCCCATAACAATCAAGGAAAAAAAAAAAAGAGAGAAACGCATTGCGGAAGGCATGACCTGTCTTTCGCCAAACAAGTGAATAGGCCCGAATTCCCGATTAAAAGATCGGCAAGAAATGGAAAAGCTGAATTACATGATGGGTTATGACGCTGGTAGGAAAAGAAACACCCGTGAACTGTCATACCACCCTAAAGAGAGAGCATAAAAAGTGCTTAAAAACACATACAAAGAGTGACAAGTGTTTTGAAGAACTCCGCATACTTTGGATCAGACTATGTTTTAGAAGTTGCATGTTGTGCGTAGCCAGTGCTTAATGCAAATCAAGAGTAGACATTACATAAACAGAAAAAGAGAACATAGGATTCTTGTGGTTCAATGAAACATTGGATCTTAACCAATGCAGATCACGGTCATCGACCGTGTCTTAGAATTGAAAATAATTAGAAAACAGGGGTATGTGTAATTCAGTAGACCACTTCGGCGATGTAACCAGATTCATGCATGTTTATTTCACAGAAGTTCACAAGAGTTGCCCGTAGCAAGCAAAAAAAAAAAAAAACACACACAAAAAAAAAAACCACGCACACACACACAAAGTTGTTTTTTTGTTTTGTTTTGTTTTTGTTTGTTTTGTTTTGTTTTTTTTTTGGGGGGGGGGGGCTTGGCCTATCTGAGGTCAAAAACAAACAAATGCATTCCCGATTTAAGAACCAAAAGAAACAAAACAGCTGAATTACATGGTTTCATAATGACACCTTCAAAAAGAACATAAAGATATTGATGGAAACATAATGAACAGGTGCCTTTGAACGCTCTTCAAAAGCTTTGACAGGGGGGTAGGGGTAGCGTCAGGAAGGACGTTGAACACATAGCGTAAGCAGATAATCAGACAATGTTTAGACAATGTTTTTTCGTTAACGAAATGATCATTTTGTCGACGAAATGACTGATTTCGTAATGAAATAGGACATGCGACACTTGGCGCTCCGTACAAATTGTCCATGGTTTAAACCATGGTTTCAATTGTAACACCTTCGTAAATTCGGGCCTTTGTGGCTCAATAAAACATCAGGTCATTAAAATGCAGATGACCGTCATCGACCGTGTCTTAGAATTGAAAATAATGATAAAATAGGGGTACGTGTAATTCAATATACCACTTCGGCCATGCATAGACCTAATACACATGGACATTCATCGTATCGTTAATTAATTCATGCACTCGTACATCTCAAAAGCTCCACAAAGACATTTTTAGCATGCTTCAGTGCTTTGATCCCATGATCGTCACCGCCAGCAAGCCCGGAGAAGAACAAGACGGAGATTCGAGAAATCTTAAACTATATGCGCAGAAGAAAATAACTCACAAAAATCAAGTAAAGTGAATGTGCAGTTGTGGTGTATATTAGGAACTCATACCTCAAACAATTTCGCTTAGGAGAAACAGGCAGTGTTTAAAAGAAAGCTAACATTTTGGCAAAATGATTGTCATTTGTGATCTCAATATTTCACTTTTCTCCAGCTTATTCCAGAGCAAAAAGGGACGGTAATGGTAGAGAACAGATATATCTGTGCCATTAGGCAAGGTCTTGTGCGTGTGCGAAAATGTGCGAATCAGCAGTTACCCATCTTTTGACACAAAATGTTTAATGATCTCAGGTTTGCTGCTCCTCATCATCTGTATTACATTATTCAAAGACATTTCCGTCTGAAAAAGGCACATCAGCGCAACAAGACTGAAATGAGGGAAACGATTCTTTTGTTTTCCGGTGACGATACAATGATTACATAATCGTTATTGTCAAGACACCTGGGGGGCATTTCATGAAGAAACTTGTCGGATAAAATGTCCGACAAGTCAATTATATCTGACAAGTTCAGAGAAATCAGCCAATCAGACTAAAGAATTTCTCAAAACTTGTCGGATATAATTGACTTGTCAGATATTTTATCCGACAAGTTCTTCCATGAAATGCCCCCCTGAATGTACTCATTAAGATGCACATAATCAGGTGTCGGTGACGATCATTACATCAAAGAAAGACTGCCGTGAATAGTCCATGTTATATTAGGTCCATGGACCATGTAACAAGATTCATTCATGTTCTATTCACATAATTTCACAGGAGTTGCCCGTAGCAACCAGAAAATCATGGGGGGGGGGGGGTTGGCCTATCTAATGTCAAAAACAAACAAATGAATTCCCTATTTAAAACGGAAAGAAACGAAACAGCTCAATTTCATCTTGGCACATGGTTACATTATGACACCTTGAAAGAGAATATCAAGATAAACTGGCGGATACATATGAACAGGTGCCTTTGACCGGCCTTCACCGGCTTAAAAGGGGTGGGAGTAGCGTCCGGAAGGACTTTGAACACATTATGCCCCAGTCACACAGTGCTTTGCGATGGGTTACGTCCGCCCCGGATAGATACGAATGAGTGAACGCAGAGGGACGCAGCGTGGACGCAGGCATCCGCAAGGACGTATGTAGACGTATCTGTCCGTAACTCATCCGTAAAGAAACGCACAATGACGGCGCCAAGCCTGCGAAATTTTGAAATGTTCAAAATTTCGCAGAGGGATTCTACGGATGCAGACTTACGCAAGTAACCGTAACCAAACGTAATTTTCCGTAACTGAACGTAACTATCCGTAGCCTGGACGCAGACCATCAGCAGGAAATTTTACCTCCCGTCCGTTTGCGTTCGTTTACGTCCATCGTAAGTATCCGAAAGTAACCGCAAGTTAACGTATCTGAACACTTTCGTCCGCTTACGGATATTTGCGGACAGTTACGGATGCTGTGGACGATTACGTCCTTCGACGTTTTCCGTTTTCCACTCGCATGGGAACACAGAGACTCGTGGGAAGCCACCAAACTCGTGTTGCCAAGCTGCAGCGCATTTAACTGAAGGAATGCTACAACACAGTCGGAGCAGTGGAGAGGCAGAATCGCATGGTCAAATTATGAAATTTCTCCCACAAAATGGTCATTTTAGGTGGCACCCATACACTCATGACATCGGTTGACCCTTGGTGCTAAACTTTTTTTTTCTTGCACTCTTTGAATGTATATTGTTTTCGAAAAGGCAATATTTTGGGTAGGGGGTGGGGTGACAGCATTTTATTCACTTTTCTGGCCGGGAAAGGTGTGTGACAACGATAACTATATACAATTCTCTATGTCAATGTATGTCAAAATTCTCTATGTCAATTCTCCAAACATCCTCTCTTTCTTATTATTTGCGGATGATGATAATGTGTTTTATCTGATTCTGATTTTGATCGATTGTTGATACTTTAAACGGTTAATTAACGAAGTTACTCCATTGGATAAGAGCGAACAAACTGTCAATAATTTTGCAAAAAACTGCAAAAATGAGAATGCATGCTGTTCAGTAATTCGCCGGAAAATTTACCGAGAAATGTTTTCCTGGAAGACACGGTCATAGAAGAAGTCTCTTCCATCAAATTTCTAGATTTGATTCTGGATTATTGACTTATCTGGGGTTTGCATATTGATTCTGTATGTCGTGTTATTTCAAAGAATATAGGTATTATAAACAAAGTTAAATTTTATCTTCCCATAAATGTACTTTTCATGTTATATTCTACTTTGATACTAACTTACTTAAACTATGGTTTACTCCAATGGGGAAACACTTTTTCTACTTATACAGACAGAATATTATTATTACAGAAAAAAAAGCTCTTCGTATCATTTGTCACGAAGCGTGGAGAAGTCATACTAGTGATTTATTTCACAAAAATAATGTTTTGAAAATTATTGACCTTTATCGTTTGCAATTAGGACAATTCATGTATAAATTCACTAATCATTCTCTCCCCCTTGTGTTTGATTCCATGTTCTTAAAGAATGAAACTGTTCATGCATATCCAACCCGTCAATCCCATGAATATCATTTGCCTTTGACTAGGAAGGTTTTTGCAAAATCTTTATTCTACTTTTCTGGAACAAAATTCTGGAATTCTCTTGACAATAATATAAAAGAAGCTTTAATTGTTTATACATTTTATTTGAAGTTAAAGAATTATCTAAAAATTTCGTATGCAGCAAAATGATTCATTCTTTCTTTCTTTCTTTTTTTTTACTTTTGATTTTCAAAATCGTTGTTGCGTCGGTAACCTCACTACTCTTTGTTTATCAGCGAGCCCGTGCTTCTGTGCCTCCAGTGCCCTGATTATGACCCACCATTTCCCTCTCATCTCACCCCCCCCCCCCCTTCTTTCCACCTCGGACTTCCTACCTTCCTTACTATCTTTCTATCCTCTCATCAATCTTTCCTTATAAGAGAGCCGCTTTGTGTTTGTTAATGTGCGTTGGTATGTGTGCATGTATGTGTGTATTACTCTGTCTTTTTTTTGTACTACCGTTTAGGGAAATTGTTGTTGTTGTTGTTGTTGTTTTTGCAATTATATTCTTTTTCTATATGAGGGGACTGCATTCTACTAGCCCTGCTTTTTAGCAGTCCCCTCCATTTCCAGCAATATTGTTCATGCATTCACAACAGTGACGTAACAGTTATTTGCATCTCTGTTGATAATTTACCTGTATCTCTTTTACAATGTTATTCTGTTCATCGCATTGTGGTACTGATTTCCTGACATCTGTGTATTGGAGTGTTTCATTGTATTTCTAATTATTTTGTTTGTTGGAAGTGAAATAAATCAACTTGAAAACTGAGAACGAATTTAGTATTTCTCTATAGTCTTACCCACTTTACGCTCCATGGAATGTGTATTACATTTTTGTATATATATTGTACTTGGGTGTGGGAGGGGTGTTTGAAAGTCTTGGTGTCTTTTTTTTTTCTCTGGAAATTTATAAGCATTGTTTTGTTATAAAAATCTCCTTAACATAACCCAATAAGTCATGAATATCGCTGCACAACGACAACGTAACCACAGTTTGTCTATTCCATGACTGTGAGTAATAATTACTCTAATGTTTAACTCATCGATCTATATTGTATTATATTTGTGGTATAATTATGTCATGTACTCTTTACATTTATGAAGTTTATTCATATTCGAGTTGCACAAATAAAACTTAAACCTCAAGTTCAAAATTTCATATATCTTTTATCACTGTAAAGCAAATTAAAGGATTACGAATTTTTTCACAACTTGTACGTAATTCAATTTCAGTTTTCCCCAGTCATGCCAGTGTACAATGTAAGACAGTCCAATATGTGATAATCTTGCTGTCAGAACACACTTACTAAGCAGGGATCGTCACAGAAAACAATACTGTCCATAATTATTTATAACAATCTGTAACTATCCGTAACTATCCGCAAAAATCCGCAACTCTCCGCAAGTGTTCAGAACTATTATGTGCCAATTCGTAAGAATATCCGCAAGCGGACGCAAGTATTCGCATCTGGTCGTATTTGTCCGTATCGCCCGCATTTTTCCCGATATGTTTTGAATAAATTTGCTAGTGACGGCAAAGGATCCGCGGGAATCCGCAGAAAAAAAAAATGACTTTTTTGGACGTAACGCCGGACGCAGAGCATTATGTGACTGGGGCATTACGTTAAGGCTGCGTCACAACTTTCCGGGCAAGCTACGCGGGCTTGTTGCGAGTAGGGATTTTCCAGCACGCAGGAGAATTTTCTGCGGGCGGACAAGAATGTTTGCGAGTTTCGTACTTGTGTCTTACCTGCTAGACGCGTGTTACTTACCTTCTACTTGCGTGTATTCCGTGTGACCTGCGTGAGAGCTTTAAAACCGATCCGTCTTCTGTTACGAGCGACTTACGGGTACTGAGAAGTACCCGCCTGCGAGGTACAGCCGGTAAGGGTCTCTTAAGGCCGTGTCACACCATTCCGGACAAGCTAGGCGGGCTTGTGGCGAGGAGGTATATCCAGCACCTAGAAGATTTTCAGCGGGCGAACAAGAATGTTTGCAATTTTCATTCATGCCTTGTCATACCGTACGGGGGAACTTCTGCGGCTTGACATGCGGGGAAACAAATGTACTCCCCGGAGCTCTCCGCAGTTGGTCCGCACCTGACAGTATCTAGCGCGTAGTTGCCCGGAGGTGCTCACGCAAGTCCGATTTAACCGCAGCCACGTTTTGAGCATGACCAAAACTTTTTCCGGGTGAGTCGCGGGAATGCCCGTAGAGGTCCACGCAGAACGCCAGTAGGAGACCCTTAGCGGCAGTACTTCCCAGGCAATTCCCACGCAGGTACTTCGCAGTCCCGTATGCAGCCAAGATAATGAAATTCTGTGAGATTTCAGCCATTCCATTAGAGGAATTCTTTCACTGAGTTGTCAGCTTCCACGCGACTGGTACAAAGGTCACACAGTATACTCGCAAGTATAACGCGTCCAGCAAGTAAGACACAAGCGCTGACTCGCACAAATCCTTTTCCGCCCTCAGGAATGTCCGGTATGCTAGAAAATCCCTACACGTAACAAGCCCGACAAGTAGCTTGCCCGGACAGATGTGACAGGGCCTAAACACGGTTGCGGGTAAAAAAATATGCGTGCGCACCTCCGGGCGACTACTTTTGAGATACATGCTAGGTACTGTCATGTGCGGATCATCTACGGGGACGTCCGGGTAGTCAAAATTGTTCTTTGCAAGTCGCAGGCAAGGCTGGTGTGACACGGCCTTTAGTGTGTTCTGCGTGGACCTCTGCAGGCGAACCCCCGCGACTCACTTGGAATAAGTTTTGAGCATGCTCGAGGCCTTGTCATACCGTATCTGGGGATTGCGGGTTGACTTGCGGGGAAACAAATTTGCTACCCGGAGCTCTCCGCAGTTGGTCCGCATAGGACAGTACCTATTGCGCATACCTCTCCCGTAGTTGCCTAGAGGTGCGCACGCAAGTCCAATTTACCCGCAGCCAAGTTTTGAAAATGACCAAAACTTTTTCCAGGTGAGTTGTGGGGATTGCCCGCAGAGGTCAACGCAGAACGCCAGTAGGAGGCCCTTAGCGGCAGCGCCTCGCAGGCAACTCCCACGCAGGTACTTCGCAGTTCCCGTATGCGGCCAAGATAATGACATTCTGTCATTCTGTTGGACTTCTGCCATTCCTTCAGAGGAATTCCTTCACTGAGTTGTCAGCCCCCTCGCGCCTGGCACGCAGGTCACACAGAATACCCGCAAGTAGAACTTAGGTAGAACGCGTCCAGCAAGTAAGACGCATGCTAAACTCGCCCAAATCCTTGTTTGCCTTCAAAACTTGTCCGGCATGCTGGAAAATCCCCACATGCAACAAGCCCGCGTATAATAGCTTGCCCGGAAAGGTGTGACAGGGTCTAAACATGGTCGCGGGTAAAAAGGATTTGCGTGCGCATCTCCGGGCGACTACGAGTGACATACGTGCTCGGTACTGTCATGTGCAGGTCATCTGGGGGACCTCCGGGTATTAAAAATTGTTCTTCGCAAATCACACGCAAGGCTTGCCCTGAAAGGTGTGACACGGCCTTTAGCAAATAATCAGACAATGTTTTAGAAGTGACATGCGTACGTAGTCAAAGTTTAAATATGCAAATCAAGAGAAGACATTACATGTACAAAAAGCCTTACCTAGCATTATTGTGGTTCAACAAAACATCAGGTGTTAAAAAGCAGATCACGGTCATCGACCATGTTATGGAATTGAAAATATAATGAAGAAAATAAGGGTACGTGAAATTCAATAGACCACTGCGGTAATGTAACCAGATTCATATGTCCTGTTCACAAAAGTTCACAAAAGTTGCCCATAGCAAACGAAACACATTGTGAGGCTTGGCCTGTCTATAACATAACACAAGTGAATTCTAAGCAGAAAAGGCGAAAGAAACGAAACAGCTGGATTTTTGGCTGTTCGGAAAAGAAACGCCCGTGAACTAAATACCACCCTAAAAAACAACAAAAACGGTCGAATGGTGGTAAGTATACTGAATGTTGACAAATGAAAAAATACCATACAAAGAGTGGCGGGTTTTTCGGTGAGCTTCGGATGGAAGTGCTGATAATGTGACTGTTCTAAAGTTTTATTTACCAAGAACGCCCCTATAATGCGTAACATGGTGTTTTAGAATGCGAAGAAAATACTGGTACGTGTAGACAACGACCAAAGTCATGCATGTCCTGTTCACAAAAGTTGCCCATAGCGACAAAAAAAAAAGAAAAAAAAAATTGCGGGAGGCTTGGCCTGTCTTTGACGTAAAAAAGTAAATTCAAAGCTTAAGAGTCCAAAGAAACGAAACAGCTGAATTACATGATGGGCCTTATGCTGTTAGGAAAAGAGACGCCGGTGAACTAAATTTCACCCTAAAAAAAAAAACAAAAAAAAAACGGTCAAATGATGGTAAGCACTGAATGCGGACAATTGCAAAATACCATACAAAGAGCAGCGGGTTTTTCTTCTTTTTTTTCGGTGAGCTCCGCACACTTTGGATGGAATAGCTGATAATGTGACTGTTCTAAAATTTACAAAGAACACCCCATATACATGCCTTAAGCTACGGTCACAAATGTTCGTACGAACGATGCGTTCGTACGAATGTCACTGTTCGTATGAATTCTTGAGTTCGTAGAGATTCGTATAGATGGGGCACAGATTTTTATACGGCCTTCTTACGAATTTCGTACGAACGCTGTTTAATTCGCAAGAACAACTTAATAACTTTTAGAGAAACGAAATGATTTATGGCACTAGAATTCGTACATTTTTCGTAAGAATGCAATGAGTTATTCTTTCGTCAGACTTACGGCCATCTTGCGATTTGTTTTTGTCGTAAGGCACAAGAGAAAAACTGTGTTAGGGAGATATCTTCGTCGCGACGATATGAGACAAAAGATCGTGGCCAATCGTCCCCGACGATCCAAATTTTGGGCCTCATGTGCTCATTACTGCGCTATTTTTGGCTCATTATAAATATCAACAAAAGATGGTTCCGACGAGTCGGAACGAAGTCGTCTCTTTTCGTCGCGACTAATCAATTAAGGAGGTCTTTTGTCGATCGGCGAAGCGTTTCGTTTTCAGTCGAATATTACTGTTATTCATTTCCGAACGCAAAATCGAATTTCTGACATTAATTTTAGCACCGTACGGAGCTGAATCTTACCGTTATTCAAATCCAAAAGTATAAGCATCCTTGGTATAAGCAAACATCCGACATTTATTTTAGTACCGTACGGAGTCGAATATTACCGTTATTCATTTCCAAAAATAAAAACAACATCTGACATTTATTTTAGCATCTTATACGGAGTCGACTGTTACCGCTGTCCATTTCCAAAAGTAAAGGCAAACATCCGACTTTTTTTGGTGGCCCGACGTGCGTTTTTGGTGGCCCCGGTCCACCGAGCCACCGTTAGTGTCGAGCCCTGGTGTATACCTCACTAACCTCAGCTTGGTGGGGAAACTTATACTGCCATACGAGGGGAGATGCTTTCATCTCTTCTAGAGAGCTTCCCTATGAGCGAATGAAAATCTTTGTTTGGCATTTTCATTTCTATACTCCACCATCATTCGTTGTTTCCAAACATTTTCATGATGTCGGTATTTCAATATCATAATATTTTTCTTAATGTATTCCATTTTCATTCCTTGACCAAAGTCAGTAAGTCCGCCACAAGTACGGTAATCGCTACGTTTCGCGCAGTGCAATATGTGCCGAAGTGCGAAACACGTGGTTATCAAGTTCAATGAAACGCGCCGTCCATGCGTGCTTCTTGTTTGGTTTCGTAGTAGCTCCATGGTTACGGCAAAGGCAATAAACGGAGGAGGCACCCCGTATAGTGTTTTTCGTTTACAGTAAACAGTTTACATTCGATACAAATAAAGTCACGTCTTTTACTGTATGATGATCGCCAAGTCGGGAAGAAGACAGTATCTAGAGGAACTTCTCTGTTGATATGTCCGTTATGTTCATTCTAATTTTCACACGCAGTGGTACGCAGATTTTATGAGTGTGAGATCGAAAGAAGTTTCAATAATGTTGCCATGATATTATGTAAGCCTACTGTTGTGTAATTGGGTAGGTATAGCTCTTACACTATAAACTTCGGCTTGTTGCAGCGGCATCTAGGAAAGCGATATTTTCTTCAGCATTCGGGACCTTTTTTATATTATCATTAGGTGATCCGAGTATCCTCTCGGATCACCTATTGTATCTGTACGGATTCTTTCTTCTTCTTCTTCTTTATTTCTTTCTCCTCAAATGTTGTGCAGAGGTTAACTAAAAAAGTCATTCACCTATCACTTCTAAACTGATACCATATATGTATCACGTCATAAGGACGACAGATCTAATGTCTCACTGTGATCAGTCAACCATGACGTCACTATGACGTCATTATCTGAAAACACGTTCACATTCGTATCTCATTAATGGAATGGATTTTCTCAATGAAATTTACATATCATATAGTTCAAGTCAAGCTCTTCTGATATATTTCATAAAATTTAGTCACGTTCATAGTAAACGAGCGCGTACGCGCGCGTTGAAATTTTAACATGCTCCAATCGAGCTCAAAATTGTTTTGCACACGTTTTAGGTCATTTGGAGTATTTCAGAAAAAATCGACGGACGCGTACGCGCGCGCGCATATACGCAAGCACAGCTCATATGCAATAGAAATTTCCCGTTTTTTCACACGTATCGGATGTCTGAAATGTCAAAGAATGTTTCTACCAAGTTTCAAGTCAATCCGACTCAATATGACGTCATACGAGCCCGTCAAAGTTGAAATTCCGCGCGCGCGTCAATGGCGATATACAGTGCAACAATGCCAAAAAACCGCCAAATTTAAATCCGATTTTACTCGTCAGGATGGACGGTGACCCCCCATTTTCTTTACATATTTTGAAAGCTGATAAATTGTACATATCATTTCATGGGTTGGCGATACTGAAAAAATGATTAAAAGATATCAAATTTCTTTTAAAAGTAAAAAAAGTAAATTTTCAAAATGACGTCATCAAAATTCAAGTTCACTCGAGCGTATCTCACTTATCCTTTGCCGATTTTTACCTAACTTTCAGTATGTTGTAGCTTATTTAATGTTCTTTCATATTTATTTTACAAACTTTTGATTGGATGACGTCATCACCTCGTAAAAATGGATTGAAAGTATCCTTGTAAAATTAGACCAGTTTACGTGTTATCTCTATGGGAGAGCAGTTTTTCTGGAAGTGAAAATTGACATGACTATCTTTTTCGAGCACTAGCTCACTTATGCTTCGGTGAATTTTTCCCAGATTTTAATATGTTGTAGCTGAGACTTTGGGCTATCGTAAGTGTGCCCTTTGTTTTTTCATACGATGTCGGGATCACGTCAAAAAACTTACTTGAAATTAAAGTTTATCTTCGATGTATTGAAATATTTCTTTCTTTTTGCAACGTTATGTGCAATAACTCAAGAAAAACATTCCCTATCACCACCATATTTTGCACATATTTAGTTCATGTCACGAACATTATTTCATAAAATAACAACGACTTGATCAGACGCCATCTTGGGTATGTAAATTAGGGTCAAAGGTCATAGATGTTTCATCCTGTATCTTGGTGAATACATGTCCTATCTTTCCCATATTTTGCACACGTAAAGACCATGTTACAGGGATCATTTCATAAAATCACCACTTTTTGCTCAGATGCCATCTTGTCTGTGCAAAGTGGGGTCAAAGGTCATATGTACTTCTTTTTCTATTTTCGCTATGACGTGTTATCTCTATGGGAGGGAATTTTTTTAGATGTGAAAATTGACATGACTCTCTTTATCGACCACTATCTTACTTATGCTTCGGTGAATTTCTCTCAGATTTTACTATGTTGTAGCTGAGACTTTGCACTATCACGATTCGAATCATTGATTAAAAAAGAAATCGGATCACCTTAATTTGTCAGTGATGACAAATTACAATCTCTAGTTATTTTTTTGACATGAGAGAGAGAGAGAGAGAGAGAGAGAGAGAGAGAGAGGAAAAAAAAACCGCCACCCGTTCAAGGGCGTATACAAAGCAAACGAATCGCAAAGTAGATCAACCCGGGGGGGGGGGGGGGTGTTTCATCAACGAGTTCGTCGGAGGTTTTCACCGACAAATTTGCTATCAGCCAATCAGACGCAAGGATTTCAGTAGCTTTTAACAGTTGTCAGTGTAAATCACTGACATAAAGTTTCATGAAACGGTCCCCAGGAAGGTGGATTCATGGTACAATATTCCGTATGGCATACCAGCAATACAAACAGACACGTTACTGCAAAATAAATGATAGAACACAGCAAGCGAGCAGGCTAGAATCAAACCTCCTTTTGTAGGAAAGTCCAACAAAAGTCTTACAACATACCTGTAATAGGGGGTTCACACGTACACAAATTAGCATGTTACAGAACTCAATTTTTGTTACCCTTTAGCAAACTCCAGTCTTTTGCACATGTGGACACACACACACACACAACAGAAAATTAGTGCGAACCAGTAGCGCGATGCATAACCTCAGAAATCTTGCTGATATTTCTGAACGAGCGCGGTATTTGCCCCGGCAGTACTTGAACGGTCGGGTTTAGAAACTTGATTGAGTTCTTTTATTCCCATCATTAACAACAGCGTGCTCTCCACACCACTGTGAGGCACAAGAACAATAGTTTCATCGATTGGCAATTAGCGGGTTATTTTCTGTACGTGTGAACGGTTGCAAAAAACAAAAAAACAAACAAAAAAAAAAACAACAACAACAAAAAAACTCAAGTTTCCGAGGGTGGCTGGAGCGTCTGAACCAAAAAGTGTACAATCCTCGCGTGTACGCTCTTATGTCTGAAAAGTTGGAAAAAAAAAAACCTCGAGTATTGGAGCATGTTCAATAACGCGCTATTTTGCACATGTGAAGGCGGGTATTGATATATCAGAGTCAGCATGGGGGGGGGGGGGGGGGCTGATGAAATCTAGCATTAAAAGAATGAACTACACCGACATACTAAAAATGATAACACTGGACATGAAGTTCATGACCTCTATCCGAGTGCCTCGGACACGGGAAGTACTATGCATGTATCTACAAGCTACATTAAAGTAAAGCATAATGATATAATAATAAACGCTGCGATTCGAAGTGTTCTTCTGTTTTGCTTTCAGCAATAACCAAAACTGTATTTTACGCTCGATTCACAGTGGAGCACTAAATAAATCGAGCGTATAATATCAATACTAACTCTTTAAGAAGCAGGCCTGTGGTTTCTCTATTTAGTCTGTTGAAGTATCTCATTGATATGATTTTTTTTTTCAGTCAATTGTGCTCCCCTGACTAAGCTATCAAGAGTATAGCTTTTATCTTCGGAAACTGGATTCACGCAAAGCATACATTCACCATGTATAGTACAATGCTCCAATATTGATGAAAGCGGTTTCGTGTGTGATACGTATTCCTCTTTCGGGTGAGTGTGCTGTGAAATCCGGTCATTTTGTTTATTTTTCAACTACATCTCCTTATTTTGTAACTGTGGATGAGACTTTATTTCATTTTCTAAATCATGCAGGATGAGCCATACGTTTATTTTTCGGCATAAATAGATAATTCGCCTTTTTGAATGACGAACCTTCGTGTAATTTTTGGATTAACAGATTTGGTACAGATGCACTGGGATGTCTTCTAAATTATATTTTGAGGCCACTGAGATCAAGATGATCATGCGTAGGCATATATAACTCTCTACACTTTAATGTACGTGAAGTTGTTCAATTAAGAAAAATTAACATATTTACTCTTGCTTACAATCCAGCACATTACAACGCATCGCACATAATAGCCTGCCAATGTCCAATAATCTTGGTAACAGCTCGTTATTCCGAAGGTTCGTTATTCACAAGACTCTTTAGTCCGAAGATTCGTTATTCACAAGACTCTTTAGTCCGAAGATTCGTTTTTCCGAAGCTTCGTTATTCCGAATTTCATTTTCGAATTAACGAATCTCCGGAATAACGAACCGTCGGAATAACGCCACAATGTTCGGATTAACGAACCCTTTTTCATTTTCGGATTAACGAACCTCGGTATAGGAAATTTGTGTGTTTCAGATTAATGACCCTTCGGAATAGCGAACCTGGGAATAACGAACAGCACCAATAATCTTATAAAGAGAAAGGATGCCCGATATATACATTAAAAATATTGAGGTATAATTAAGATACAGCATTATGTACATAACAGCAACAACAACAACAACAACAAAATTAGGATTGAGTAAGCAGACAAGTTTTCAACAATGATTTGAACATAATTTATCAACACTTTCAGCTATACGAATATAGAGAGGGAGTTTATTCCAAAGGGGTGGGGAAATACAGAAAAGGTCCTATATCACCATAGCGGGTATGTGCGGGACCACGTGATAATTGGAGAGAAGAGAGAGAACAGGCTGAAGTGGAGGAGCGGAAGGGAGGTAGGATTAATCCATAATATTTATATTGTAAACAATGAGGACAATTTTAAAGGTGATAGTTGATGTATGGGGAGCCAGTGGAGGGATTGGATAACTGGAGTAATTTGGTCAGATGTTTTTGTCAGGGTTACAAGCCTTGCAGCTGTCTTTTGAATTTTGAATTTGGTGCAATACTCGAAGCAGGGAGACCAACAAGAAGGAAATTGCAGTAGTCAAGATGAGAAGTAACAAATGCGTGAATTAGACGTTCGGTGGAAGACTGCTCCGATAACTTACGGATATTAATAATTTATTTTTTTACAAATACCCCTGAAGCAGCAGAACGACATGAGTTCTTAATGTGTGTGTTATTCTATTTGTTCGGTTGTTTTTTGTTTTTTTTTTAGTTCAGATGCTTATCTACCATAACTCCTAGATCTCTGACGGACTGGGAGATAAATTTTTGTGAGAAAACTAGCCCGCCTGACAATTCTGATTTAACAGAATTCAATTTCAATTTCAAATGATTATCGCGAGACCATCGCTTAATATCATCAACACAACTATGAAGTTTGCAGAGCTCTTCGACGTTGGGTATTTGGTAGTATGATTATGTAAATTTGAGTATCGTAAGATATCTTCACGATCTTTCACAAATATTTCTTAAAATAATGATCAATATTGGATGCCCGCGTTCTACAGCTGATCTAAATTACAGCGAATTATATGTCCCACCAATTGGAAACCTTCACAATACCGCAATTTAACCGTCAAACGCAATAGAAATGCCACAACCTCAGGATTTGAATCCTCGTTCATCATTATGGTTTCTATTAATGAAAAAGAAGGGACAGAACGAAATGAGATTAAGACTTTTATGTTAGTGAAATTGATCACTCTCAGCTGCATATATTTTGAAGGAAAATTAATGATTTCGGACATGTGTTAAAAGCATCGTCGACAGCGCGATGCTGCTCCATTTGGCATGTTTGGTAAAGCCTATTATATCCCCTACTCCATTCCCCCTTTCTTTATGAATTTTGGGGATCACATAATAGGGTACGCGCTCTTTTGAAATGAGTCAAGTCTTAGTTAGGCATGTTACCTTTACAGTGATCACACTAAAGAACCCGATTCCACATCATTCTATCTAATCAGAGAATCGAAAAAGATAGCTTTTCTTATTGATGTTTGTTGATAGACCAAATCAGTGTCTCCGTCCCGTGATTACCTATCAGTGACGTAACAGCGCGAATACTATGCCCATACAACTGCTTGTGTTATCATAGGCCTAATCAGTTACACTAAGAAGCTGTCCGTGATGTGTGGTGTTTGCACCAAAATTAGTATGTAAAATTCATACAAATTTTACACTATTAAAATGGCTTACATGATTTCTTAGCTAGTTGGCAAGAGGGATACCCCAACTCACAAGCGAGCGCACCCTCTGCGAGCTGTGTCTAAAACATGTCTCGTTGTGTGTGGTGTTGAATCAGCGTGTCTTATTCGATTCTTCTTGTATTGTTCCGCCAGGATCAAAGACAGCTGGTCACTGCTTTCATTGTTCCTGGGAAAGGGTCATCTTTCTTTTGACGGTCAAGCCTTTCATTATTATCGTTGTGAACTTCACTAATCGTCCCCACGCTAACGTACAAAGGAAGGAAATGCTTTTATTATGTATCAATGCACGCGTAACACCATCAGTATAGGCCTATAAAACGAAAGTTTGACTCCAGGTCCCGAACTGTAGGCCCTGTAATAGCCACTATACATGAAGACTTTAGTCAAGTATGGAAACGATGGATTTCCACTGCCAATCAAATCTCTCTCGACAAGGACGCGATCGGAATCGATCTGGATGTGATCGATCTCCCTTGATCGACATTGGTTTTGGCTTCCTCCTATACACGATATTTTTTAACACTCTGTCGGACTATAGATCATAACAAGCAGATTTGATCGGCAGTGGAACCCAGCCCTAAGGCGGATTCTTGTTCGAAAAGTAATAGCAGAAAATAATATCCTACACGAAATTCAGCATTGCATATACCGAAAGATAGATAGAGAGGAAAACATCGAGAAAGTAGTTCCAATCTAGGATTGAATGGATGGTTTATATATGTAACTGAATGCTATAAAAAGATAGATAAATAAATAAACAAATACAGCTCCAAAGTTATTCGCTTTGCGACGACCGCCACCTACACAATCTGAAAGTGAAGTTGGCTGTATGATTACATATTGCGCATAATGTCCGTTGGTCTGTCGAGGCGGTTGCTCAACCAAAATACGTAGCATTACGCTCTTAAAAAGAAAAGGGTATAAAACAGCGTTTTAAAAGAGGCGAGGAGTGACAGCATTTTCAAAATGTTGTATTCACCCTTTTTCTAGCTGTATCTAGCACATCTAACGTTGGATTCAGCTGGATATATAGGGTGAATGCAACATTACCTTAAAAACGCTGTCACTCCTCAGCCCTTTTAAATGTTGATTTACCCTTTTCTTTTTAAGAGTGTAGGAGGCTAATTTCAATTTCAGATCGAACAGCTAGTCACGAGTTGTTTTGATCGATTCCATGCAATTTGCCGTAATTCGCGATAACGGGTTCGGTTCAAATTTACGAAGGTGATCGGAAATTCTATATTTAGCGTTCTCGTTATTTTGGTGCAAGTTGGTACATTGTTTAATTCAATAAGTCCCCATGGGTATGAAAATAGGCCCCACACTAGCGCCTGATTCTCTTTATTCGAGACAGTGTGTATATTGGTATTGTGCCATCATCACACTTGTGCTTGTTTTGTTCAAAACAAACTGTCTTATTCTCCATCCTTTACAAGTTACTTTCAATACGCAGTAGTTCAAAGGATGGTTTGATATACAGGAAGGTAAACGAGTAATTGCTGTTCGATCACCGCGATCCCCTGACTTTCAGCTAGAGCCGCGTTGGCCAGCACGCAATGCTAAATCCCTCTAACCAAAGATTCTACGGAACAGTATTACCCAGTGATGAAAAAAAAAATCCAACAAATCTTTATTTCCCGTTTTTTGTTGTTGTTTTTTCTGTCTCAAACACTGTCATTTCTCGTTGAAAAGTTATCTTTCGACATTATTGCAATAGTCGGGTAACGGGAAAACAAAACGTAAGGATTTTGTGTTTGATTCCGCACATTCTCTGTTATTTTACATATGTAGAGAAAGAACGAAAGAAAGAAAGAAAATGATCCCATACTCGTCTAAAGAAGTTTAAGCTTTTCACACTGCAACCTAGTAGGTGACGTCTATTCGGTGCACATGGCGCTCTCTCAAAATGAGTACTATGTCGCACGTGGAGTTTTCCTGTAATGAGCCAAATGAAGGGGGGGGGTCAAAATAATAGGGAAGTTATTTTATGACGGATAATGATTCCTTGGTGTTTTATTTATCTGTTCGGAAAATTTCAGTGTGAAAAAATTAGTAAAAGTGTCCCAAATCACGGTTGCTTTGAGACATTTTTTTTTTCCGTTACAATTTTTTTTTCCAACCATCGACTTTACGGTGCGCTTTGCACCTATTGTTCTTGCCCGATCGTAGCCTTTTGTCAAGGCCCTCTCGCTGTAATGGGCAAGCGAAGCGAGCCCAGCCGACCGCGCCAGCGTGCAACCCCACTCAGCTACAATTGGGCTTTCTTCACCATACAGCGAGAGGGCCTTGACAAGAGGTTAGCCCGATCGAGGCTCCGCTTCAGTTGTAGAGCATAAGATGCTAATGAGCATTGCTCTTGACCCCATTGAAGACAAAAGGCATAGAGCGTGCGGCGGCGAGGGCTTTAGAATTGCGCAATACTGATGAGCTGAGCAAGACTCTGATCGGCGATATACACGCGCCACATTTCATAAAGTGGTGATTGGCATGACGCACAATGGCGTTCGAAAAGTGTAGACACAAAGTACGATATGTATATATATATATATATATATATATATATATATATATATATATATCGTACTTTATATATATATATATATATATATATATATATATATATATATATATATATATATATCGTACTTTATATATATATATATATATATAATGTGAGATATTTTATAACAGCTAAAACACAAAATAGCGAACTTACGACAACTCTCCGCTGATTCGCCAAATAAATATATATGTGTACTTTTCCCAGTCCAAAGACTTATTGAATAAATTATTGCCGGCAGGGAGAGAAATCGGAACAATAACTGATGCCCATTTTTAACTCGTGTTCTCTTTGTGAAATCTCTTCATCTGAGCACTTTTAGAAGTATAGGGCCTATTTGAGAAAATGACAGAAAGCTTTGTCGCTACACAAAATGTGTTTGTTCAATAAGAATGTTTTTCGTGTAGTATATACGTATACCTGACAGTTCAGAGATCAAGTGTGCAAAGAATTTGCCTCAGCAGCTTTGCGAAACTCGAATCAGTTGCCTGTATTGAAATGTGTGATCAGAATGAAAAGACTCGGACCTTCACGCCTTGTAACTGAGTACCACAGAACCACACACAACGAAACACACACACAAGAAAGGTGAGCTTCCTGCAATCTCAAGGAATGGATAATCAAGCAGCCATCATCCTTTCTTCGCCATTGATAGCAGGAAGTGACGTAATGGAGCGATGCTGTTGGAGAATCGGCATAAATGTCTGCTACAAGTATTATGTACAAAACAAATTCAGACCCCCTTTGTGTTCATGTTTTGCCAAAACAAAAGAACCACAGTCAGTGAGACGCTAACTTACTTTATGTCCTATAAACCAGGGCTCCACACTAACTTTTATTTTTGGTGGCCCAAAGGCAAACATCCGTCCTTTTTTGGTGGCCCGATCAGGCCACCAAAGTCTTCATTTCTGAAATGTTGGTGGCCCGATGTGCGTTTTTGATGGCCCCGGGCCACCGGGCCACCGTTAGTGTCGAGCCCTGGATAAACTATGGTTACTATAAGTTGAACGTTGAAACTGCCTTTTGCCTCCAGGCTTTTATAATAGCTTACAAAGCTTTTATTGTTTGCCTGTATAAAAAAAAGGCGGGAATACATGTACACCCTTCTCGCAATCATCCTGATCTGATAACAGAGTGATACGTGTGTTTGTTTGTTTTTTTGTTATCTTTCCCCCGACCAAGACCGATGCCATTAAGAAAAACAAGATCATTGCCATTAAAATAATGACCAAACAAACAAATAAACAGATCCATGCATATAACGAACAGAATATGCGTGTGTTTCATGTTTGTATAGGTTATCTCTTGATGTATAGTAGACAATTGTTTTTATACCGTTTTCTAATAAGTACCTCTAGCGAAAACCCGACTTTTTTTTTCTTTTTCTCAAGGTGGGAAGTTAACTTCAACGTAAAGATAGCTTACAGCTACATGTAAATGGGGCAATCATACATTCGCATTGTCAATTGTAAATTTGTCGGATGACGCTTATAAACGTTTGATGATTTTTGTCTCCTAAGGCATTTTGGTTATGATTACAGACGTATCTATTTACAAGACATACGTGATGGTTTAAAGAACTGATCTTCAATTTAGCAAGGATTAGTCTTATAAAGTCATGAGTTCCCTTTACCCATCATGGTTAATGGAACTGCGACATCGTTGAGGTAACCACACCTTTCAATTTTCATAGTTCAAACCTAAATCGTAACATAATCAAAACACAAGCAAAATATCTCAAAATGCTCAGAAGATGGCATGAATCAAAACTTTTTACGGAGATTGGATATGGCAATCTTTATTGACCTATATTTAATACAAGTTTTCCACAGCTATAATTTCCGCCTATGATAGCATTCTGATGATTTCGATTGCGTTTTGAACTCGTACCGAGCTATACTATCGAAACAGCTTTGACCTTTGTACATGTAGTTCAATATGAACGAGTGTTTCGGACTCATAACCAACGTTCGTAATCGTAACCACACAATAACAAATCAAACGAATATTGAGTAACGACTATCTTTATACATTGGCTGCCTGACTAATCACATGGTTTGACTACTACTTCAAGCAGGCTGAAAATAAAAGAAGAATGAATACACTTTTAATCATGATACGATGCTTTACAGCGTTTTCACAGTATAATGTTTGCTTGCGTTTCTGTGTGCAATACGGATGGAAAATAAAATGCAGATGGATGCTATTAAATGCTAACACCCAACGCATCCAAATGTTTTTGAAATACATATTATTGTTTTACTATACTGTTTGAAACGTCGAATTTGCGAGTCCTTTAAAGGGTTACTACTCATATTATCAGGCAAAAATAAAAGTATTAGGATTTTGATTTGCTCGCAAGGCTAACGATGCTGTGGCGATCGTTCGCAGCAGTGACAATCCGCTTCAATAGATCTATTCAATTATTCTGTTTTCATTGAAAGAGGAAGGAGAAGTCAACTTTAAACCTCATTAGTTTTCTCGCCTTTTAAACATGTTTTCATGTATCATGCGTGGTATCGCTATTCCTTCTCATGGTAGTGCGTGAGATGGAGCGTGAACGCCGTCGCTAAGCAGGACTGCTATAGCGTTTCGTCCGAGAAAAGAAACAGGTTGTAGGCTTTTCTGATATACAATTCAATGGTACGCTGTAGTTTCTTTTTGAATGGACTCCTATTATAATACTAGCTACTTTCAGGAGATTAAGATGGCCACGCGCTTAACGTTTCACATAACAAAAGAACCTTCTTCATCCCCATTCCGACAATAGAAAGCGACCACATCCTGTGTACCACCGATGCTTTTCGTCCCGTCTCTTTCGCGTATACTACTGGAAATGTCTAGACCATAAAGTCTTTATAGATCCGAGCATGAATCATAAGAGGGCTTGCTCCAGTCGATTTGAGCGACATCATTAGTCGTCTTTAAGATGACAATAGCCTTTCAAACACAAAGTTCAAAATTGATGCGCCCCTCTAGCCTGAAATAACTATCATTCTCATATTCTATATAGACACTGAGGTGTCCACCGCGTACAAAAAAGAGGGAAATTTGGCTCTTGCATAAAAATGGGCAAATGGTGCAATTCTAAGCATACTAATTCTTAGTTGTAAACTTACTAGACATTTGATAGAATGCATGGTACTGAAAAAAAGCACTTTGAATATGTTTAATGTAACAAACCGTTGTCAAGAATAACTCTATTTAATATCTAAAGTCAAGAATAACTCTATTTAACATCTAAAATGCTGCCATGGCGCATGTCCATTTTGATACATAATATACTGAAAGTTAACGTAAAAGACGAAAATCGCAAAATTATAATTAAAGATTACAGGTAACAGTGTATCGTATAAGACTCGATAACGTATTATGATAACATCCATAAGTCGGCTTTCATCGCACACTATTCCGCTGCTATCAAAAAGAAACTAATCTAAACATGTAAAAAAGTACAGCCTCAGTATTGCAGTTTCATCAAATCAATGTGCTACATGCTGATAAACTGTCCGCATTTTTTTTCGAGGGGCAGAGAAGTATATTCAAGGACTGGTGTTAAGCATGAAATAGTATAATTGGTTGAGATGAGGATTCAGCTATTAGCCTTTTTACAGACACAACGTACTTTGAAAAGAAAGAAATATTAAAGAGCATACAATTCTGACAGGAAATCAAATTTCATTTGGTGAAGATCGGTTCTGAAATGGTAGAGATATCCAGAAACAAAGTGAAACATAGCGATCCTTGTAAAAGGCGGGCACCTATATCTCAGCCATTTCAAATCGCACTTCTCTTTGGGTTTTGGATTCACGATGAGCCCTTCCTGTCATACTAAAAAAAAAATAATCATTGTCTGATTATGTCAATTACTATCGCAGTATTTCAAAGTGAAATGAATATCTCTACTAATTAGTTACTACCTGTAAAAGTGGAAATTTTCGCTGTGTTGAAATTTCCGCGAATTTCGCGCAACCAGAAACTAGCGTGAAAATAAAAGCACGTGAATATTTTTTGCTTGCTGTATGTTCCTGTGCGTGATGTCTTTATTCCGCGGAATTAAAAATACGCGAATCTCTTCTTACCCGGCCAAACGCGAAAGTATTAGTCGCGCGAAAATATCAACTTTTACAGTAGTACATGACAGAAACATAATGATGTCTTGAAATTTGTTGTGAAGATGATAGATGAATGCTACAAAGAGATAGGAGGTAGAACATATCCTAACCGCATTCATGCAAGACTAATGATATTGTAGCAATAGTAGCCCCCCCCCCACAAAAAAAAAACACGCAATAATCATAACAATAACAATAACGATATTAATGATGATAATTGCAAAAAAGTATTCTCTATTTAGAGTAGCCTCTTCAATGCTATCAGTGCTCTAGCTATCAGAGGGCCCGCCTGACATTATTGCCCTATATAGAGTTGCTATAGGACGGAATAGGACGTAATCGCTGCGGGGAGGGAATTGAACTCGGGTCCTTCGACTGGGAGTCGTGAAGCTTAAATATCCACCGTGCCACGGCGCCCTCGCCCCCCCCCCCAAAAAAAAAAACAAAACAAAACAAAAAAAAAACAAAAAAAAAAGACAAACAAGAAAAAAACAAAAAAAAACAAAAAAAAATGTTATTTGGCATAAAACAGTCATGATTATGCTTGATTTTTATGGCTCATCCCTGCAATACTGAAGATTTGCGATTCTTAATATCGTTAAAGTATCCGTGGAATAATAAATTATGCTTATTGTCGCTGGCATTCAATGCATATAGTGTAGGCAAGAACTTCCACTCGCATGCTAATCTCTTGGTTCTCGGGAAATTTGCAAAATTATCATGCACGCAATTATTCCTCGTTTTACAGTAAAACCTTGTGTTCGCATGTTGCAACTTAAGCGGTAAAACAATACAAAACCAAAGGCAAGGTTAAACTTCGTCTTCTTTACACATCATTCTTAGGATGATCACTGACATGACAATTTTGTACGTCCACCGCTTCAGAAAGATTAACTGTCTTATAATTTGATCGACATTGTGTGATTAACATCTGCAGGAAGAGAACCTGAAGCATATTCCAAAATTCGGTTCAAATATATTAGGCGCCAAATCTTCAAATTTCATTCTATGTTGACGAATTCATATACACGGAAGAAAGGAGAATGGTTAGCAATGTATACAAATTTCCGTCAAACTTCCAATGGCCCATTTGAAATATTATGCAACATGTAGGTTAATTGTCAGATCATCAAGTGATCAGCAACAGTGTGAATACCGCTGTGCCAGCGTGTAGTCATCACAACAAGCAAGAATAGCTTTTTCGTATAATGTACAAGCACGTCAACAGTACGCGGCAGTTTCTTTTTGAATGGACTGCCGCTATCTACTTTCAGGAGATTAAGTTTGCTACGCTGAACGTTTCACGTTATAAAAGAACCTTCTTCATCCCCATCCGGACAATAGAAAGCGTCGCCTACATCATCATCCCCATCCCGACAATAGAAAGCGTCGCCTAAGCAACCACATCCTGTGTACCACCGATGTAGTTGTCGTTGTTCTTTTAGTTTTGTGGAGCTCTCTGCCGGGTGTGCCGGGTGGGCAATTTACTCCAAAAAATATATTCAATTTAAATATACACTTAAATTCAATTATAAAAACCTACACTACGTCTAATTATTTACAAAATATAATAATAATAATAATAATAATAATAATAATAATAATAATAATAATAATAATAATAATAATAATAATAATTATTATTATTATTATTATTATTATTATTATTATTATTATTATTATTATTATAATTATATAATTATATATATATGTATGTATCAATATTTACAAACGAGATATTTACAGAGAAAGAAAGGGGACACGTTTTAAGAAAAGACATCGCCTGCCTATACTCCTGCACCGACATGCAGGGTTACGCCGTTCCCGTCGGCAAGCAGGTAGAGGACCCGCCCGCCGACGCCGGTGAGGTCTCGGCCTTTCCCGGGGGCAGGCGCCTCTAGTGTTAGCCTATAATATGATAGGCGAGGACATCATGGAAGAGGAGGGATGATAGAAGAATAGAGGAAAGGGTGAGGACAGAACAGAGAAAACAGACACCGATGCTTTTCGTCCCGTCTCTTTGTTGGGTATGTCGGAGCACTAGACCATAAAGTCTTTGTAGATCCGAGCATGCATCGTAAGAGGGCTTGCTCCATTCAGTCGATTTGAGCGACATTATAAGTCGTCTTTAAGATGACAATAGCCTATCAAACACAAAGTTCAAAATTGATGCGCCTCTCTAGCCTGAAATAACTATTCTATATAGACACTGAGGTGTCCAACAACTTCAAGAAAAGGAAAATTTGGCTCTTGCATAGAAATGGGCACATGGTGCAATTCAAAGCATAAGATACTCATTCATAATTGTAAACTTACCCCAACATTTGAAAGAATGCATGTAACTGAAAGAAAATATCTTTAATATGTTAAATGAAACAAACCATTGGAAATCGGAGAAATCTCTCCACCTGAAGCTTAACAATGTATTGTTATATCAATAACAGTCAAGTTTCTTTACAACTCGTCGTAGCTACCATCAACCTTCTTGGCGACCATTTCTTCGCACTCAGCCGGAAAAGGACAGCTGAAACAAGTTCTGCAGTCGAATTCCCGTTTGAAAGCTGGACAGAATCTCTCCTCCAGCTCTTAAGTATTACAGGACGACATAGATTTTAGCAATTATATTACAACCATCACGAAGGCCGACGACCAGTTGAAGTAAATGCCGCAACAGAATAAAAAGGTAAACCCGGTGTTAAAATACAAAGATTTGATTCAATGGTGTGTCAAAGAACACAAATGTCAATGTATTCTACAGCAACAAAAATGACTGAAGTTAACGGAGTTTGACAAAGAACGACGACCAGCTGAAATAAGTATTAGAATGTTAGTCTAGTTCCCGTTTGGAAGTCGGACAAAATCTCACCACCTGATGCCAAACAATATTATATCAATAACAGTCAAGTTTCCTTACAACTCGTAGCTACCATCTTTTAATATCATCACAAGCCCCTTTTTACACTTTCACGGATTGCTTCACGGATGACCACGGATCGTCATCCGTGGTGTTCCGGCATGCAAAATATCGATTTTCCTTTCAATGCCGGTGTGAATGCGGTCCCAACTGGTTGTCTACACGGACAAGTACGGAAGCTACAAGGACAAGTACGGTGCCTACACGGACAGACAAGGAATGAACGCGGACCACAGCGGAAACGATACGGAGCTAACACGGATATCAAGGAAGAGCACGGATGCAACTGGGTCCCTTCGCGGTGTTTACGCGGATATCCCCAAAAAGTTGACACATTACATTTGCTTTTTCTTTTGATAATTTATCATTCTTGGGCGACATGCTTCCAGAGCTAAGTAATATGTAACAAGCACACCAGAAAATCTACAGCAGATTACATACGCATCTGCTTGTCGACATCATAAAGGCATATCTCTTTGTTGCTAAATCTCATTTTGCGGGAACATAACAACATAAACAAAGCAAAACAAACTAAGACAAATCAACCCCCCCCCCCCAGAAAAAAAAAAAAAAACAGCAAGAAGATGTGTGTGGGTCACTGAAGATTCTCATGCGATATAAACCTACTATAGAGGAGTCGATTGGCTGTACTGATGGGTGAAGATGTGAGCAAATTTCATTGACTTTCTGAGCTTGTATTCGCAAAATGTACACGAATTTCTCATCCCGGATGGAGCCGATGCTAATACGGACTTTCCGATGTCTTCACGGAGGCAACACGGAGTAGCCGGTGCCTACAAGAAAGGAATACGGATGCAACACGGAGTAGATGGTGCCGACAAGGAAGAGTTTGTATTGATTTCCATCCGTGATGTCCGGGATGAAAAATTAAGCAAGCTCATTTTTTTTTTTTCGGCGGACATGCCGGATGATCAAGGATGATGTCGGATGACTTCACGAAGTCAACACGGTCATGCCGGAAATAGTACGGATGACCTCGGACCGACGATCCGTGGTCATCCGTGATGCAATCCGTGAAAGTGTAAAAGGGGCTTATAACGACCAATTCTTCGCACTCGGCCGTGAAAAAAAGAGTTCCGTGTGTGTGTGTATGTGTGTGTGTGTGTTTGTGTGTGTGTGTGTGTGTGTGTGGTTTATTTTGTATGTGTGTGTGTGTGTTCCCGAAATTAAGACATCATCTCCCGAAACATAATGGCAAGTGAAAACATTTGCATAATTTTCCTTTGGTGCTAGTTTCTGGTTGCGGAAAGTGGGCGAAAAAAAAAATCCGCCTTTACAGAACGCAGATGACATTCTATGGTATGTTGACAACATGAAATCAAATTTTTTCTTTGTTTTGTTTCTTTTTCTAAGAATAACAAACAATAAGAACAGTTAACAGGGATCGACAAAAGCGGGATGGACAGCTGAAACAAGTTCTTCAGTCGCATTCCCGTTCGAAAGCTGGACGGAATCTCTCTTCCCGCTCTAAAATTTTACAGGACGACATAAATTTTAACAATTATATTGCAACCATGACGAAGGCTGACGACCAGTTGAAGTAAATGCCGCAACAAAGTAAAAAGGTAAACCTGGTATTAAAATACACAGATTTGATTCAATGATGTGTCAAAGAACACAGAAATCAATGTATTCTATGCAGCTACAAAAATGACAGAAGTCAACGGAGTTTAACAAAGAAAGACAACCAGCTGAAATAAGTATAAGAATGTTAGTCTAGTTCCCGTTTGGAAGTCGGACAAAATCTCTCCACCTGAAGCTTAACAATTAATTCGATAACAGTCAAGTTTCCTTACAAGTCGTCGTAGCTACCATCAACCATCTTAGTGACCAATTCTTCGCACTCGGCCGTGAAAGAGAGTTTCGTATTTTACCGAAACCAAGACATCATCTCCTGAAACATAATGACAAGTGAAAACATTCGCATAATTTTCTTTTTGCGCTAGTGTCTGGTTGCGCAAAGTGGGTGAAAAAAAAAAAATCCGCCTTTACAGTAAGGTTAAAAGGCGAATGCAGCTGACATTTTTTGGTATGTTGACAACATGAAATCAATATCCCTTTTTTAGCATAACAAACAATGAGAACAGTCAGCAGGGATTGACAGCTGAAACAAGTTCTGCAGTCGAATTCCCGTTTGAACGCTGGACAGAATCTCTCCGCCCGCTCTAAAATTTTACAAGACGACATAAACGTTAACAATGATTACAACCACGCGAAGGCCAACGACCAGTGGAAGTAAATGCCGCAACAGAATAGATAGGTAAACACGTTGTTAAAATACAAATATTTGATTCAATGTTGTGTCAAATACCAAAAAAAAAAAAATCAATGTATTCTACAGCAAAAAATATGACAGAAGTTGTCGGAGTTTGACAACGAACGGCGACCAGCAAATAAGTTTTGCAACGATGGTCAAGTTTTCGTTTGTAAACCGGACAAAATCTCTCCGCCGTGTTTCCTACGCGTAAAGACAAGATAATACAAATTCAATGTCTATCGACTGCGGTCAAGTCTCCTTTCACATCGCCGTAACTACCATTTGCACAAAAGACGGAATGTCAGCCTGTTATGCCAGTAATGGTAATTCGTCGGGACGATATGCGACGTTTTAGATCACACGGATAACGGGCTTTATGCTGTGACAAGTAAAGCTGAACAAAACATAAACTTGAACACGAACGGCATTGAAACGAAGCCATATAGTCAGGACGTTTCCCGACGGTTGAACAATGATTCGTCGGGAACGATATGCGACGTTTTTAACAAAAAGAAACGCAAGGCACAATAGAAGCCGAACTTTGAAAATAGCTAGTAAGTCGGGACGAAGAGCGACGATTAGTGAAAGGGAATCCTTTCTCTATCGTCGCTTATCGTCGGGACGAATAAACAAAGGTATGAATAGAAAGTACGTGTATTCATATGCAAGGTTGCTTATTCATATGCAAATCATCAAACATGCACAATGCGACATCGTCGCGACGAAGATATCTTTCTAACAGGTTTTTCTGTGGTGCCTAAGATGGTCGTACTTGCAACTCACAGCACTCTCAAGTCATTCGTAAGAAGATTTAGTACTTTTTGTATATTTCGTCGGGTTGTTAAAAAAACGCTGCCGTGTCCTGTCGAAAATTCTGTAACAATTGTAAGTTTTATACTTCAAGATGGCAGTAGTGCCAAGGAGACTACAACTGCAGCTGCATCTACAAGTAGAGGAGGAGGAGGTTGTTGCTCCAACTCTCCCCCTCTCCCTCCTTCCTCCTCATCTCCCTCTTTCCTTTTTTCCCCCGCCCCTTTTCCCTTTGATTGCCTTCCCTTTTGGTCCCATATTTAACAAAAATGCTTTCTGGTCCCATATTTAACAGAAATGCTTTCTGGTCGAACACCTAGAACAAAGTGAAGATTTGAACTTCGCACGTTTGGCTTTATACCTCTAAAACTCAGTTGCACAAATATTGTGTACCCACGCCTTACGAGTCCCTTACGAACGCCTTACAAACTCGAAGAGTTGTCCGTAAGAACGCCGTACGAATCTCCGTTCGTAAGGCATTCTTACGAAAGACGTAAGAGCCCTCTTTGAACGACTTAAGGCGTTCTTACAATCATCGTAAAAATTTAAAGCTTCTAGATTTGTCTCTCGACCCTACAAAATCTTGCGTAGTTCTTACGACGTTCGCACGACGTTCGTACATCCGCCTTGAGAAGAGAAGGTTTCGTACGAAGTTAAAAAAATCTTGGACAAGACCATCGACTAGGCTACGAACTTACGAACGGTCTACGAACGGTCTACGAACGCTGGTTTCGTACGGCCTTCCTAAGAAGATCTTACGAAATTGTCTAAAAATCGTTCGTACGGCGTTCATAGCAGTTCGTAAAGGCATTTGTGAGCGAGCCTTAACATGGCGCTTTTGCATGCGAGGATCGTCGCGAGGGCCTAGGGACGTTCGACAACTATAAACATGATCCTCACCAACAAGGGCGCCGGAAGTGGGGGGGGGGGGGGCAGGGGTGGTACTTGCCTCCCCCCCCCCAAAAAAAAAAAAAAAAAAATGTTTGGGGTGAGGGGGGGGGGGGCAAAACGAGTTTTTGTCCCCCCCCCCCAAAGTGCCCCCTGTAACGAATAATTGATCACTGATTTAAAGACCAAAATGAACAATAAAGGCATATTTCTTATCTAAATGTTGTAATTTCATAACTGAAAATGCAAAATTTTCCGCCCTTTACGGGGCGAAAATTATAATACACTAACAACATACATTATTGTATCTATACACTTATAGTAACTTATGAGTAAATTTAGTGTAGAGATGGTAGCCTCGTGTCCTCGAGTGTGCCCGCTGAAACATACCTTTTGTGAACCTTACATTTTTCATTTTCTTCTTTGCTTTCTATAAGAATATGTTTTATTGTTCGAACGATGCGATCACGTTTAAGCTTTTAATGAATACATTTCAGATAAAAAAAAAGTGGGAGGGTGGGAAGGGATATCTCCCTCCACACCCTCCCTCGACGAGGATCTCACACCATCACCTAATATACCCCCGTATGTTAAGATCATGGTCCTTCCAACTGATTTTTTTCAATATGTTAATTCCCTAGAAATTTGCTTTTAAATGTTCTATAAACGCGACTTTTATACTCTGTTTTTACAAAAAGTCCCTACCGTGGGAGGGGGTATCCCCTCCCACACCCTCTCCCCCCCCCCACTCGCTCGTTTCGCTCCCTCCCCGAGGATCTCGCAGAATCACATTATTAATGTACTCCCGTATGTTATGATCATAGTCCTTCCAACTGATTTTTTCAATATGTTAATTCCCTAGAAATTTGCTTTAAATTCTCTATAAACGCGACTTTTATACTCTGTTTTTACAAAAAGTCCCTACTGTGGGAGGGGGTATCCCCCCTCCCACACTCCGCATCGAAAAAACTCCCCACTCGTTATCTGAAGAAAACATGGCTCCCACATCCTCCCCCGCTCGGTCGCTTCGCTCCCTCGCTGAGAATGTCACACCATCACATTATTATGTACTCCCGTATGTAATAATCATAGTCCTTCGCACTGATTATATTTCACTATGTTTAATTCCTTAGAAATTTGCTTCTAAATGGTCTATAAACGCGACTTTTGTACCCTGTTTTACAAAAGCTCCCTACAGTGTGTGTGTGTGCGTGTGGGGGGGGGGAGTATCCCCCTTTCCACCCCCCCCCCCGCTCACTCGCTTCGCTCCCGCGCCGAGGATCTCACATCGTCACAATGTGCCCCCGCTGAGATTTTGCCCTCCCCCCCCAAAAAAAATTAATAAATAAATAAATAAAAATAAAAAATAAAAAAAATAACAGAAGTGTTCCGGCGCGCTTGTCCTCAGAGGAGGAAATGTAGCACAGGTAGAGGAATAATAAGACGGGAAATGAATGTCGGTTTTTATAAGCAATATTTGGAGTTGTGACTTAACATTGCGCCATCATAAGTGGTAAAAGGAAAAGCGCGTGACATGGCGAGTATATATATACGTCCAAAACACACTCTAGCTGAAATATTGCTATGTTATCGTTGGATGTAAAAGAGTGAGTGATTGCTACTCACATACGGATAGAAAAGAGGATGCTATGTAAGGGGTAGACTAGGGATAAGGTGGAGAAAATTTGACACACACAAAAAAAAAAATCAAATTATTAGTTATAACTTTGTATTGACTATGAATTGACTGAAAACCTGCAAAATAACACCATGGTTCACATCCTTGTCCGCCCGCAGAAAGTTCTCGTGCGTGTTGGAAAATCCCTACTCTCAACAAGCCCGCGTACCTTACCCGGAAGCGTATTTTCTATTTACACCACTACCCCGACAAAATTCCCAGAAATACGAACAAAACACTGAACAAGGTAGCAGCTTCAATTCAATTCAATTCAATTCAATTCGTTTATTCATCTCAATCATCATAAAAACAAATACATTGTGAGATCAACATAGCAAAAAGAAAAAGAAATATTGATGAGGAGAACGGGGACTACAAAAAGCGATAGCTTGAAAAGGCGTAAAGCCCCCAGATTACAATGGTAAATAGAATGCATGTACATGTACATGACGAAGTGAACAGAATTTTAAAATGAAGTAAAATAATGAACTGCTTGAAATTGTACATAAAACACAGGAAATACTATACATTGAAATGGAAAAAATAAATAAATAAGGAGGTCTTAGCCCAGTGAAGTACGATGCCTCCTCCCCCCCCCCCCCCCATAAATACAGTCACATACATGATGCATATGTATTAATCTTGGTAAAGAAAAATATCATGAGTAATATTATCACTTTTGTAAGTTCCTTTGGAGTTCAAGTCAAATAAATTATTGAACTTGGTTATTTTCTTTATAAATATGAATCAAAAGATTCTTCAATTTAAGTTTGAAAGAAGTTATGGTTGAACAAGAAGCGATGTCATTTGAAAGGTTGTTCCAGATACGGGGACCGGTATGCTTAACAGATTTTAGTATGGCCGGAGTGACTATTGGCTACAGGATGATTGAATTTAAAACGTGAGGGAGTATTATATTGGTGAACATCTATATTGTGGCGAAATAAATTAGAAATATTGACCTGTGCCAAATTGTTATTAACATAAAACATTAAGTTAGCAATTTTAAATCTATAAATATCATATATTGTTAAGGTTTTTAAACGAAAGAATAGAGGCTGAGAAGGGGCAAAATAAGCAGAATTAGAGCATATACGTAAAGCTTTCTTTTGCAATTTATGTATGGGATCTAGCTTAGTAACACCAACATTTGCCCATGTAATGGTGCAATACTGTAAATATGGGAGGACAAGAGAATTATACAACATGAATAGCTGCTTTTCAGGGAGCGTATTACGTAACTTGCATAATATACCAATATTTTTAGAAACTTTGTTACAAATCAAAGAGCGGTGTTCGTTAAATTTTAATTTTTCGTCAAATATAATACCTAAAAATTTAACTGATGTTGATATATGTAATTGAACATTATTCATCTTAATTTTAACTTCATCTAAAACATGAGATATTGTGGGTTTACGAAAATACATAACACTTGTCTTTACATAATTAACAATTAATTTATTAGCATCAAACCACTCAGACACTTTATCGAGCTCAGTACTTGTTTTGGAGACAAGATACTTAAAATCACTGTGCGAGGAAATAATATTGGTATCATCGGCAAATAACACAAAATTAAAGAAGGAGGTTGCATAACATAAATCATTGATATATAAAAGAAACAGGAGAGGGCCCAGTATGGATCCCTGGGGGACTCCACACTGGACTCTAGAATATAATGAACTACAGTTATTGTAGAAAGTAAATTGGTATCTTTCATCTAAATAGCTGTGGAACCAGTCCCACACTGTACCCCTAATTCCAAAGTAAGATAATTTGTACAAAAGAATATCATGATTAATCAGATCGAAAGCTTTGGTTAAGTCAAGAAAAATTCCGAAAGAATGATTATTGTTAACAATATTATTCAAAAGTCTATCATGAAGGTCTATTAACGCATGCTCACATGAATGACGTGCCCTGAAACCATATTGGGAATTATTTAATAATTGGTGTTTGTCCAAATGAGAAATCAATCTATTATAAACAATTTTTTCTAGAATTTTCGAAATACAAGGCAAGAAAGCTATTGATCTGTAATTAGAAAATAAATGTTTGTCTCCCCTTTTAAAAACAGGTATTATTTTAGCAATTTTTAGATTCTTGGGAACCCTTCCACAACATAAAGATAAATTAAATATATGTACTAAGGTTGAAACAACTGAATAAATTACCTGTTTTAAAAGGGAAGTACTTAGTTCATCAAATCCTGTGCTGTTACTGTTCTTAAAACTTTTTACAATATTAATAATTTCGGATTCATTAGTTGGAGCAAAGTACAAAGTTGTTTCACAAGAATGTTTAAGATAAGAAGTAAAGTGAGTCATGGAAGTATTATTCAATTTTTCAAGAGCAATTGATGCAATATTTGAAAAATATACATTGAATTCATTTACAATGTGCTGGTCATTATCAATTTTTTCATTATTCTTTATAAAAAAAGAAGGGAAAGCATCTTTATTTTTCTTGCCAATAAGACTATTAATTATTGACCAAACTCTAACTAGGTTATTCTTATTCATCTGAAGTAAATCACCAAAATATTGTTTTCGAGCGGCTCGCAAAATTGCAATTAGTTTATTACGGTATTTTTTAAATTTCAATTCGGACGATTTGTCGCGTTTGGAGCAAAATACTATATAAAGTCTGTTCTTTTTATTAATGCATTTAAGTAGAGATCTGGTGATCCATGGTTTCCGGGGAATATTCTTTTTCTTTTTATTAACGGATACTTCAACTTTACAGATGTTATCAAAGGATTGCTTAAACTTCGTGAGAAATATGTCATATGTAAATTCAACGTCGTTGGATGAAAAATAATATTCCAGTCAGTTTTTACTAGTTCCTTATTAAAGGAAGCAATGTTTCTGGGATTGAGATGTTTTCTATTGGGTACAAACTTTTTTTTCACCATGTTCATTCATGAAAAGTTTATGAGTTATTGAAAATATTGGTAAGTGATCTGTAATATCACTATAAAATATACCTGAGGTAATATCTTTTGTGCATACATTTGTCAAAATATTATCCATTAAAGTTGAATAAGATTTAGTGATTCTTGTAGGCTTATCAATTAAAGGACGAAAACAATTATTATACACAGTGTTCACAAATTCATTTACATGATCTAAGGACGAACAATTCAATAAATTTAAATCAAAATCCCCCATGACATAAACTTCTTTGTTTTCTTTGGTCAATCTCTCGAGACATTCATTAAACTGTGTGTTAAATTCATTAATATTAGATTTCGGATCACGATAGATAACGGCTACAATAATGTTTGTTGGTTTTTTGTGTTTTGTTTTTTTTTTTTGACCTGTGACGCTAATTTCAATAATAAGTGAATCACACAAATCTTGGCCTAAGTTGAGATCAAGTCTAACAGTAGAATTTAATGAATTGGGAATAAGCATAGCAACTCCCCCTCCCCTACTCTATATTCTGTCGTTATGAAAAAATGTATAATTATCAAGGTGAAACAAAGTAATCGGTGTTCTATCGTGAATCCAAGTCTCACTAAAACCGTAAATTGAAAACCTTGTGTCTAATTGTCCGATGAAATCACGAATAGCATTGTAATTTTTGAAGAGACTACGTGAGTTGAAATGGAGTAAACTTAAAGCAGCATGG
Organism: Diadema setosum; assembly: GCF_964275005.1. Classification (NCBI taxonomy): domain Eukaryota; kingdom Metazoa; phylum Echinodermata; class Echinoidea; order Diadematoida; family Diadematidae; genus Diadema; species Diadema setosum. The sequence goes on along the minus strand of NC_092696.1, from coordinate 16,663,344 downwards.
TCGAAGTTGATATTTTGGTTTGGTTATTTCAGCGTTCGACGAGGAGTTCTGCCTCACCCTGTTTGCGACACGGTGGGATCTGTCCAGGTCCTCTTCTGACAGGGGAACACCTAATCGCTCACTTGCGAGGCGACAGACGACATGATCTGTGTTCTCTCCTTTGTTTTGCGGAACACCATACTTTTTTAAACAGTTCCTACGCGAATATTGTTGGATTTCATTCATTTTAAGTTTGAGGTTGCTGAGAGACACTGCTTCCTTTTCTATGACGCTATTCAGCCGATCAATTTGGTTCGTTTTCTCTCGGATTGGACTTCCAAGTCAATCAATGAGCCGGTGTTCTGCTCCAATCGTTCCTTTGACTCGGCAGTGCTTTCCTCCAGCTTCAACAGAAAAATGCATGACTGCGGGCTCACCGTAAGAATGCACGAGTTTAAGGCTCACATATTCCAGAAAAGTAGCAATACAATCATTACTATACCGCTTGCTTTACAAGGTCACCTGTGTAGTATTTATGCATGCTTTCTTCTTTTGTCCTGCTTTCTTGAGCCCCCACTTCTGCATTCTCATGGTGAAACTGCTATGTCATGATCCTTGATTTGTTATAAAGTTTGAACACATTCACATTCCCTATCGAAATCACAAGTTGAGAAATTCTGTACCCAGCACAACAAATTCCTAATTATTCAAAATAAAATGTAAAAGTCCAGAAATCTGGGGGAGTTCTCCTTTAAACAATAATAGATATCGCATTGTCATATTGGATGTACAAAGCAAAAAGGAAATTTAGTTATCCATTATTCTTGTGTTTTATTCTCTTCATTACAGTAGTGTGTTGGGATATGAGGGAGATGGGTTGAGTGTGGTGAGTTGAGTGTGGTGAGTGCTGACGCGAGTGTGTGTGCGCAGCATGCTCCCGGCACAATATGTCTTTTCCCCTAATTCTGAAAAATAAAGTGTGACCAAAAATATCGAGTGCTTGAAACTTTTTTGCAGTTGAGATTGTCAGGCATATCGACTTATCCTCATGCACGATTTGGTGTGCTTTTCGTGGTTGCTTTGAATGAGAGAGAAAAAAAGTGACGTCCATGTTTTCATTTGTTCAGGCAAGAATTATATCTGGTCCGTTATCCATGCCATTAACCTTTGTCTAGGAATTGTCATCTTACATACCTTTCATGTTATATAATTTTGTGCATGTTATCGTATCTCCTTCGGTACGGATTTTTGTGCAAAATGATACATAGTTACATTGCACATTTTGTGTGTCTCTCTATCTTACATTAACTTTGTGCTTCGTTACTCTATGAGCTTTTGACATATCACGAACTTGCACAACAACTCTTAGAACTGTAGCGAATGAAGAAATGAAATCAAAATAAAACTGAAAGAAATTCAACTCCAATCGAGCTCAAAATTGTTTTGCACAGGTTTCAAAAAAAAAATCGACGGACGCGTACTAGCGTGCGCTATACGCACGCGCAGCTCGTTTGTAATGGAAATTTTCCGATTTTTACATGGATTGAATGTCTAAGAAAGCAAGGAATAATTCTACCAACTTTCAAGTCAATCCAACTCAATGTGACATCATACGGACCTGCCAAAGTTGAAACTCCGCGAGTGCGTCAATAGCAATATACAGTGCAAGTATGCAAAGAAGAAACAAACAAACGCTAATCTTGAATCCGATTTAGCTCGTCAGGATGGACATTGACCCCAACCCGTTTTCTTTAGATATTCTGAAAGCTGATGAGTTGTAGACATCACTAACATGTATGAACAATGTTACATAAATTATGATTAAAAGCGTCTAGGGCAATTACCCCAGACCCTTCCCCTGGCCCTAATCCTAATCCTAATCCTGAACCTAATCTTAAAGGCAGTGTACAGTTCTGGTTGAGATGAGGATTTATCTTTTAATGTTTCGCGAGATATTCAGAAATCACTCTATGAGATGTCAAAGAGCATGCAATTCTAAGGAGTATCAAAAGTTTTTTTTTTCAATGAAAATCGGTTTTGAAATGGCTGAGATATCCAAAAACAAGGTGAAACAAAGAGATCCTGATAAAAGGTGTGGCCTGTCGCCTTTGATTATTATCACTTTTTTGGATATCTCATTCATTTGAAAACCAATTTTCATCAAATTAACGTTTAATCCTTCACTTTAAAAACAAATTGGTTGGAATAGCCAATATATTGGTTAAATTTAACCAATCTCGTTGGTAAATATGTGTCCAACCAATCTCTTGGTTACAGTAACCAATCTCGTTTGGTTCAAATATCAACCAATCTACATTGGTTGCACATTCAACCAACATGGATTGGTTAGTTTAACCATAGATTGGTTAATCTAGTATGGGCTATATATATGATGCAACCAATCCACATTGGTTGAAGGGACCAGTGATATTGGTTGGGATTTAACCACATTTCATGAATAAAAAAAAAAAAAAAATAAATAAATACGACTGGTGAGTGCCACACGTCATATTTACGGCTAATCTCATATCGTGCTCTTAAGCTAGATTGTAGTACACAACCAACATGACGTAATGTTATCCTATTGAATATAAATGACCTATCCTATACACCCTAGCACACTAGAATCTGTGTCTATGTCCTATTCCTAACTAAGTCACAATGCAACCCATGGTTTATATACCCACGAAAAATTGTAATGATTGAAGGCATGGTTACTGAACTATATTCCATTCTTATCAGGCCAGCTGAAATATGAAAATATTTCCTGAAACACAAGTTGAAATTTGAATAATGAATATCACAATAAAGTATACAATTTTTCTACACGTTTTAAGATCGAAGTCAATATGAATGCCTTATAGATTAATGTATTTACTTTTTGCCAATAGCTTTTGCATATCAGATCATCTCTCATGAATATTCATGATCGATATAGAAGCAAAACGTATATTGACTTTTGACGACTTTATGGCGTCTTAAAGACGTCTTTATGACCAAAACACACATATTTAGACAAGCAAAATTTATGTCGTATATGGAAACATGAAAGTTGAAAAAAAAACATAGGCTTTGATATTCGATTTTAAGTTATTTTGTACATATACTCTCTAAATGAATATGCATGATTGATATAATAATAAAAAAAAAAACCGACAACAATCAAGCTCCAACTGGAATCACATTTTGTTATTTTTTACATGGTCTGGTAATGGAGATGCATGATCGATATAAGAACCAACAGAAATTATGTTCAAACTGAAAAAAAAACGCCCTTTATTCCCGCACACAAATGCGCACACACACACACAAACACACAGACACACATACACAAGTTCATTTTATTCATTTTTTAATTTCATTTTCAGCATATAATTGTATTTTGTCAATGCAATCATGCATAATATGTAACTAATGCATTGTCTCATTATCGATCTGGACTAAATTCTCGTATGAATGAATTAAGTTCCAATTAAGTTGATATGTTTAACCATTTTTTGATAGTAGCGTCTTATTTTCACAACTTTCTTACAATTTTCTGTAAGAAAATCGAAGTAGGTCAAGTATGAAGCATCTTTTGATATCGCGCTCATATAGGTTATTTAGGAATGGCCGACCGCGTGGGTCCAGTCAGGTGACCCACTTCCTCACTTCCCGCGAGACAAAGTTTTATGCAAAACTTACTGAGAGTGTTACTGAGAGTGAGAGTGTTAGCTAGCCTAACCGATTACATTGGTTACTGATTGACCAACGAATTGGTTAGTTTATAACCAATATAATGGCTGAAACAACCAATATAGCCTAACCAATTACATTGGTTACTGGTTGACCAACGAATTGGTTAGTTTATAACTAATATAATGGCTGAAACAACCAATATCGGGTTAACCAATGAGATTGGTTTATTTTTTAACCAATCTGTTTTTAGAGTGTTCTTGAAATACATGCTCTTTCATATTACATAAGAGGTTTCTCATTACCTCACTTAGGAATGTTCAAAACAAGCATCCCCACGTCAGCCAGTAATGTTCAGTCCTTTTAACTCTAACCCAAACTCCTAACCCTAATTTTTACTCTAACCTTACCACTAACCAGTATTTAAAAGAGGGGTAATTCCCCTCTGTTTCCTTGGTGACCGTTTTATTGATTTTTAACCGGGATAAATACTATACCAATGCAAAGCGATTCGAGTGCTTTTCCATTCATTTGAATGATCCAAGGATTCATCAATGGTAATGACAAGCTTTCACCAGGGAAAATGCCATATCTCTCATGCATTTCCCCGCGCCGACGCTTCGGCAAACGTTCTTGTCAACATTCACTCGGACGTGCTACTGTTTTGAGTTATGCATTAAGCCGCACTGGGACCGCGCCGGGTGGTTTGCTGTTCGTTTACACGCATTGTACATTCACCATTATTAGACGGGCTTTTCAAACTCAAAAAGGCAATGGCCCTTGCATTCTAAAATCTTAAATATGCCTTTCTAGTGATGATTTCTTGGCTCAGCACTGGTAAAGTAACGTTCTGTGCTCTTTCTTTTTCAAAGAATATCACAATTAGGGTAATTTGAAGTATCAAGATTTAACCTCTTCTTAGTAACGATGAATGCACTTAGGATTTGTGTTTTAATAGCTGTAACATCACGTCTGCTGCTCTTAGATATGCTTTGTTATGACCTCTGTAAAACCTTGGCCAAATTTTCCCGAATTCATCAGAAGTGTTTGCATTACTGCAGACATCGTATTTTTTCTTTTTGTTCCTGATGCATTCCCCGTTGTGGCTTGTGCAAAAGTCTTACATTTTCTCCTTTCGAAGCATAAACACAACATAAATTTGTGCCGAATGGTAATTTTATTTAGATATTAACTGTTAGTAAATTCTTTTGAAATTTATATATTTTGTTCGTGTTTTTTTTTTCTTTCTGTTTTTTTTTTATTTCCGTATACAAAAATTAATAAATTAACGTATTCCATACCATAAGCAAAATGTTTCACATAATAAAAAGACATGAAAAAAAAAAAGATTGTGAGGATAGCCCATTGTCAGAAGTGACAACGACTGCCACTTCCCTTGCATGGGGCCCTAGTGGCAAGAATTTCACACATACAGGGACTGATACTAACATACATAACACAATCATGCATGGAACGGTACAATATGTATTACAACATTGTGGTTATACTGCATATGCCATATATCACATAATTGTTCACATGATTGGAGCATGTCATAACAAGACTTTAAAATTCATGTGGAAGGGATTTCGGTTCTGTTTAAATTGAACTTAAATACGGGAAAAGAGGAAAGTTGTCGTCAATCATTCTATATGAGAATGATCTCTATAACAATAATTTGTTTTAGACTGTGGTAGCTGTAGATCGTTTTGATTACCGAGAGAGTAGGGCAGTGACTTGTTATAAACATATCTTGCATATATTCGGGGACCATGTCATTCACAATCTTATACATGAATGGCAGCAGATGATTTTTTTTTTTCATTTGGCTATATTCTGTATTCCAGCCCAAGCTATAATGAACATCACTGGTAATAACGTAAGAAGCTAATTGGTTTTATGGATATAACAGTGATGATATTCATTTGCGTTATGATTGTTTTGTAAAATTTATTGTAACCTCTGAAATCGATAACCATATTCAATTGTGTAATAAGAAGAACAAGTATAAAAGAGTCCAAAATCTTCCGCCTATAATTGAATTTTCTTTACGGTCGATTCATAGGGATCATATTGTTTTATAGATAAAGATGTAATCCCACTGAAAATGCGAAGCAGAAATATGTGTCTTTCGAAAAATCACTTTCATAAAAAAAAAAATTTGCACACACAAAAGATAAGTTATTGTGTGAATCAGTTAACAAATTAATGATAAAAATGATATAAAAAGTATGGAAGATATTAAAAAGCCACGAACGCACTTAACACTATTTCTGATATTTTAGAAAAATAATTGTAATGCCCCGGGTGGTGTAGCTGAAATCTTTCATTATCTTTTTCTTCAACTTGAAAAAAGAAATCTGTCACAGAACATCCCTCAATCTATGGGTGCTGTTCGTTATTCCGAAGGTTCGCTATTCCGAAGGTTCGTTGTTCCGAAGGGTCGTTAATCCGAAACACGCAAATTCCCTATACTTAGAGGTTCGTTAATCCGAATTTGAAAAGGGGTTCGTTAATCCCAAAATTTGTGGCGTTATTCCGAAGGTTCGTTATTCCGAAGATCGGTTAATCCGAAAATGAAATTCGGAACAATGAACCTTCGGAATAACGAATCTTAGGAATAAAGAGCCTTCGGAATAACGAAACTTCGGAATAACGAGCTGTAACCTAATCTATAGTGAAATATTTAGTGATTTTTTTTTTTTTTTTGGATGTACCCAATGCCCAAACTAAATTTTTGACGGGACACTTAATCAAAGATTCATTTAGATTATGTGTGATTTGAAAGAAGGGGAAAACCCAGGTTGTGATGGAATTGATGATTATCACTAAATGATATGAAGATTGCAAAAGTGATTCCTGTTTATTAAAAGGGAAGAAGGATGATATTAATAATTATCGTCCCATATCTTTGTTAACGTCGATTTCTACTTTTTTTAATCGTTTGCATCCGTATGGCCTGCATGCTATTAAATTGCTTAAGAGTAGAATTATTTTCAAATTCTCAATTTGGTTTTGGAGAAAATCATATTACTACACACGAACTACTTAACTTTGTTGTGAGAGTCACGCATGCACTTGATATATTTGTTAAACAATGAAGGTATTTTTTTTTCAGGCTTCTCCAAGGCTTTCGAAAAGGTTATAACCGTGAAATACTTCTTGCCACATTATTTTTGGATTTGATTTGATTTGACTTGATTTGATTTGATTTGATTTATATCCGCATTCAATCAGACACAAATTGAATACAAATTTCAAAAGCACAAAGACAAAGAATAGCAAGATGCAGTTGAAGGAAGAAAATAGAGACTGAATAAAAGTAACAATCATTGACCATAAATATTTGAAGAGTTTGTTCGCAAAAACCGATAAGTCCATTTTTGAAGATTTTGAAGTACGGTCTCTGTCATAAAGTACAAGGGCGGTGAGTTGGCTCAGTCGGTAGCGCGTCTGCCTCACGATCACGCGCCCCGGGTTCGAACCCGAGTCTGGACTGAGCAATGTTGTGTGTAAACATACCGTCCCCTCTAGCAAGAGGCAAAACACCCTGTCCCTCGGATAGGACATAAAAAGTAGGTCCCGTGTATGAGAGAGCAACAACTTATGCACGTAAAAGATCCCTCTTCATTCATTCATCGCAAAGAGCAGGGTGTTTAACCCGGTGAAGTGGTCCCACCTCACATCCAACTGGACCCCATGGAAGACCAGCTTAACGTAGCTGAATATGGGCTATCCAGCCATCTTGTCAGATGGAAAATGAAAAAAAAAATAATAATAATACCTTTTAAATGATATATTGGTCACTACATAAGGTACATTTTTGAAGTTATGGTCAAAAAAGAAACTCCCGTGAACTAAATACCACCCTAGAAAACAACAAAAAAGGTCGAATGGTGGTAAGTACTGAATGTTGACAAATGCAAAAATACCATACAAAGAGTGGCGGGTTTTTCGGTGAGCTTCGGATGGAAGTGCTGATAATGTGACTGTTCTAAAGTTTTATTTACCAAGAACGCCCCTATAATGCGGAACATGGTGTTTTAGAATGCGAAGAAAATACTGGTACGTGTAGGCAACGACCAAAGTCATGCATGTCCTGTTCACAAAAGTTGCCCATAGCGACAAAAAAAAAAAAAAAAAAAATGCGGGAGGCTTGGCCTGTCTTTGACGTCAAACAAGTGAATTCAAAGCTTAAGAGTCCAAAGAAACGAAACAGCTGAATTACATGATGGGCCTTATGCTGTTAGGAAAAGAGACGCCGGTGAACTAAATTTCACCCTATAAACAAAAAACAAAAAACGGTTAAATGATGGTAAGCACTGAATGCGGACAATTGCAAAAATACCATACAAAGAGCAGCGGGTTTTTCCTTCTTTTTTCGGTGAGCTCCGCATACTTTGGATGGCATAGCTGATAATGTGACTGTTCTAAAAGTAACAAAGAACACCCCATATACATGCCTTAAGCTACGGTCACAAATGTTCGTACGAATGTCACTGTTCGTATGAATTCTGGAGTTCGTAGAGATTCGTATAGATGGGGCACAGATTTTTATACGGCCTTCTTACGAATTTCGTACGAACGCTGTTTAATTCGCAAGAACAACTTAATAACGTTTAGAGAAACGATATGATTTATGGCACTAGAATTCGTACGTTTTTCGGAAGAATGACTTGAGCTATTCTTTCGTCAGACTTACGGCCATCTTACGATTTGTTTTTGTCGTAAGATGGTCGTACTTGCAACTCACAGCACTCTCAAGTCATTCGTAAGAAGATTTAGTACTTTTTGTATATTTCGTCGGGTTGTTAAAAAAACGCTGCCGTGTCCTGTCGAAAATTCTGTAACAGTTGTTAGTTTTATACTTCAAGATGGCAGTAGTACCAAGGAGACTACAACTGCAGCTGCATCTACAAGTAGAGGAGGAGGAGGTTGTTGCTCCAACTCTCCCCCTCTCGCTCCTTCCTCCTCATCTCCCTATTTCCTTTTTTCCCCCGCCCCTTTCCCCTTTGATTGCCTTCCCTTTTGGTCCCATATTTAACAGAAATGCTTTCTGGTCGAACACCTAGAACAAAGTGAAGATTTGAACTTCTGGTTTTATACCCCTATACCCCTATACGTTTGGCTTTATACCCCTAAAACTCAGTTGCACAAAATCTAATATTGTGTACCCACGTCTTACGAGTCCCTTACGAACGCCTTACAAACTCGAAGAGTTGTCCGTAAGAACGCCGTACGAATCTCAGTTCGTAAGGCATTCTTACGAAAGACGTAAGAGCCCTCTTTGACCGAATTAAGGCGTTCTTACAATCATCGTAAAAATTTAAGGCTTCTAGATTTTTCTCTCGACCCTACAAAATCTTGCGTAGTTCTTACGATGTTCGCACGACGTTCGTACATCCGCCTTGAGAAGAGAAGGTTTCGTACGAAGTTAAAAAATCTTGGACAAGACCATCAACCAGGCTACGAACTTACGAACGGTCTACGAACGGTCTACGAACGCTGGTTTCGTACGGCCTTCCTCAGAAGATCTTACGAAATTGTCTAAAAATCGTTCGTACGGCGTTCATAGCAGTTCGTAAAGGCATTTGTGAGCGAGCCTTAACATGGCGCTTTTGCATGCGAGGATCGTCGCGAGGGCCTAGGGACGTTCGACAACTATAAACATGATCCTCACCAACAAGGGCGCCGATAGCGGGGGGGAGGGGGGAGGGCAGGGGTGGCACTTGTCCCCCCCCCCCCTCCAAAAAAAAAAAATGTTGGGGGGGGGGGAAACGAGTTTTTGCCCCCCCCCCCCCCAAGTGCCCCCTGTAACAAATAATTAATCACTGATTTAAAGACCAAAGTGAACAATAAAGGCATATTTCTTGTCTAAATGTTGTAATTTCATAACTGAAAATGCAAAAATTTTCCGCCCTTTACGGGGCGAAAATTATAATACACTAACAACATACATTATTGTATCTATACACTAATAGTAACTTATGAGTAAATTTAGTGTATAGATGGTAGCCTCGTGTCCTCGAGTGTGCCCGCTGAAACATACCTCTTGCAAACCTTACATTTTTCATTTTCTTCTTTGCTTTCTAGCAGTATAAGAATATGTTTTATTGTTCGAACGATGCGATCACGTTTAAGCTTTTAATGAATACATTTCAGATAAATTGCAAAGTGAAAGTGGCTCGCTCGTTCTGCCCGTACTTATAGTAAAATGAAAAGTTTTCATAAGTTATTATCATGATAGTCCTTCGCAGTGATTTCTTTTACTATTCTTTTACTCAGAAATCGAATTTAAAATGCTGTATTAAAGCGACTTTTATAGTCTGTTTTTACAAAAAGTCCCTACCGTGGGAGGGGATATCCCCCTCCACACCCTCCCTCGACGAGGATCTCACACCATCACATAATATACCCCCGTATGTTAAGATCATGGTCCTTCCAACCGATTTTTTTCAATATGTTAATTCCCTAGAAATTTGCTTTTAAATGTTCAAACACGACTTCTATACTCTGTTTTTACAAAAAAGTCTCTACCGTGGGAGGGGGTATCCCGCTCCCACACCCTCCCCCCCCCCCCCCACTCGCTCGCTTCGCTCCCTCGCCGAGGATCTCGCACCATCACATTATTAATGTACTCCCGTATGTTATGATCATGTACTCCTTCCAACTGATTTTTTAACTGAATATGTTAATTCCCTAGAAATTTGCTTTAAATTCTATATAAACGCGACTTTTATACTCTGTTTTTACAAAAATCGCCCCTCCCACAATCCGCATCGAAAAAACTCCCCACTCGTTACCTGAAGAAAACATGGCTCCCACACCCTCCCCCCGCTCGGTCGCTTCGCTCCCTCGCCGAGAATGTCACACCATCACATTATTATGTACTCCCGCATGTAATAATCATAGTCCTTCGCACTGATTATATTTCACTATGTTTAATTCCTTAGAAATTTGCTTTTAAACGGTCTATAAACGCGACTTTTGTACCCTGTTTTACAAAAGCTCCCTACAGTGTGTGTGTGTGCGTGTGGGGGGTATCCCCCTTTCCATCCCCCCCCCCCCCCGCTCACTCGCTTCGCTCCCGCGCCGAGGATCTCACATCGTCACTATAAATGTGCCCCCGCTGAGATTTAATTTGCCCCCCCCCAAGAAAAAAACAAACAAACAAACAAACAAAAACAACAACAAAAAAAAAAACAGAAGTGTTCCGGCGCGCTTGTCTTCAGAGGAGGAAATGTAGCACAGGTAGAGGAATAATAAGACGGGAAATGAATGTCGGTTTTTATAAGCAATATTTGGAGTTGTGACTTAACATTGCGCCATCATAAGTGGTAAAAGGAAAAGTGCGTGACATGGCGAGTATATATACGTCTAAAACACACTATAGCTGAAAATTGCTATGTTATCGTTGGATGTAAAAGAGTGAGTGATTGCTATTCACATACGGATAGAAAAGAGGATGCAATGCAAGGGGTAGACCAGGCATAAGGTGGAGAAAATTTGACACACACACAAAAAAAATCTAATTATTAGTTATAACTTTGTATTGACTATGCATTGACTGAAAACCTGGAAAATAACACCATGGTTCACATCCTTGTCCGCCCGCAGAAAGTTCTCCTGCGTGTTGGAAAATCCCTACTCTCAACAAGCGCGCGTACCTACGCCGGAAGCGTATTTTTTATTTACACCACTGCCCCGCCAAAATTAGCAGAAATACGAAAGAAACAGCTCGCGGGGAAGTCTAATCTGTGCCTTGGTGACTTGAATAGAGAATAGCTATCAAGTCTTTGACTTTATTACTCTCTCAGTTAGCCTTGAGCCTGACGGAATAAACCGTTTCAAACTTTATATACTTTAGAAATTAAGAGCAAAAATTAATGAAAACAAGATGTTGAGCAAGACCCCGCATGGGAGTCGAACCACCAGACTTTCTGATTATCAGTCCAAGCCCTAACACACCGTGCCAAAGCGAGGCGATGCAGAGATTGGTGGTCATTGTGCTTTATAAGAAGTAGGCCCTATGCGAGCACATTTGTCTTAGGTAGAGTCCCTATATAGTCCATGGGCCAAGAGCTGAAAAATGGGTTGTTGGTACCACCCGAGGTGGCAAAACCTTTTTGGTGTCATTTTGTCTGTCGGACATAGATACGCTTATCAAGCTATGATAGCATTTCCAAATGAGTAGCTTAGTCATAATAAATGAATTCTTAACCAATTTGGTCTCGTTTTTATATCCCTATACTTCTGAATCGAAACTAACCGCTATACAAATACGAGCACTACCTTCTGTATGTCCACAGGTGTTCTGTTGTAAACGCGGTGCGCTTAGTCTTCATTCAAGGCAGCGAAGGGAATATCCAAAGGGTGATGATGTCCACAGCTGCCACGCGGTGCGCTTAGTCTTTATCTAGAACAATGTACCGTTATCATATCTAAAGTTCCTAATAAAAGGGATTATCTATACTGTTTTTATACCACCCTCTCAACAAATACATCAGTTTTAAACAAAAGCACTCTATTCATTTACAACATTATTAATTTCAATGTATTGTAGCGTACCGGTACATTGTTTTTGCATAATCTTTCATTGTTGGATGGAAACAAAGCGACAATGGCGTGGTATTAGCGTTTTCAACCCAGCGTTTTCACCGGAAAATGAGAAATAATTGAAAAAGACGGTAAAATTCACGAGAAATTGCTTTTTTGTTGTTGTTGTTTTTAGATAAAGGGATATACACTGTATCATAAGCTTTGGATATTCCCTTCGCCGTCTTGAATATTAGACTAAGCGCTGTGGACATCATAACCCTTGGATATTCCCTTCGCTGCCTTGAATAAAGACTAAGCGCACCGCGTTTACAACAGAACACCTGTGAACATACAGAACACAGTGCTCTTCTTTGTATAGCGGTTGGTTTCGATTCAGAAGTACAGGGATATAACAACGAAACCAAATTGGTTTAAAATTCATTTACTATGACTAAGCTACTCATTTGGAAATGCTATCATAGCTTGATAAGCATATCTATGCCAGACAAACAAAATGACACCAAAAAGGTATTGCCACCTCAGATGGTACCAATATCTGGCCTGGCCCATGGACTAATAGTCTTAGGGCGCGAGCCGTTTCTGTGGGGTTTTCAATATAGTGGCGGAGCAGTGGTGTAAATAAGAATAGGCTACCCGGAAAGGTGTGACAGGGCCTTAAAAGAAATCACACTGAGGAGGTAGCAGCTTCAACAGGAATGCATGACTGCGGGCTCACCGTAAGAATGCACGAGTATAAGGCTCACATAATCCAGAAAAGTAGCAATACAATCATTATTATACCGCTTTTTTACAAGGTCACCTGTGTAGTATTTATGCATGCTTTCTTCTTTTGTCCTGCTTTCTTGAGCCCCCACTTGTGCATTCTTATGGTGAAACTGCTATGTCATGATCCTTGATTTGTTATAAAGTTTGAACACATTCACATTCCCTATCGAAATCACAAGTTGAGAAATTCTGTACCCAGCACAACAAATTCCTAGTTATTCAAAATAAAATGTAAAAGTCCAGAAATCTGGGGAGTTCTATTTTAAACAATAATAGATATCGCATTGTCATATTGGATGTACAAAGCAGAAAGGAAATTTAGTTATCCATTATTCTTGTGTTTTATTCTCTTCATTACAGTAGTATGTTGGGATATGAGGGAGATGGGTTGAGTGTGGTGAGTTGAGTGTGGTGAGTGCTGACGCGAGTGTGTGTGCGCAGCATGCTCCCGGCACAATATGCCTTTTCCCCTAATTCTGAAAAATAAAGTGTGACCAAAAATATCGAGTGCTTGAAACTTTTTTGCAGTTGAGATTGTCAGGCATATCGACTTATCCTCATGCACGATTTGGTGTGCTTTTCGTGGTTGCTTTGAATGAGAGAGAAAAATGTGACGTCCATGTTTTCATTTGTTCAGGCAAGGATTATATCTGGTCCGTTATCCATGCCATTAACCTTTGTCTAGGAATTGTCATCTTACATACCGTTCATGTTATATAACTTTGTGCATGTTATCGTATCTCCTTCGGTACGGATTTTTGTGCAAAATGATATATATTTACATTGAACATTTTGTGTGTCTCTCTATCTTACATTAACTTTGTGCTTCGTTACTCTATGAGCTTTTGACATATCACGAATTTGCATAACAACTCTTAGAACTGTAGCGAATGAAGAGATGAAATCAGAATAAAACTAAAAGAAATTCAGCTCCAGTCGAGCTCAAAATTGTTTTGCACAGGTTTCCAAAAAAAAAAAAATAATCGACGGACGCGTACTAGCGTGCGCTATACGCACGCGCAGCTCGTTTGCAATGGAAATTTTCCGATTTGTTTATTTTTTTTTACATGGATTGAATGTTTAAGAAAGCAAGGAATAATTCTACCAACTTTCAAGTCAATCCAACTCAATGTGACGTCCTACGGACCTGCCAAAGTTGAAACTCCGCGAGTGGGTCAATAGCAATATACAGTGCAAGTATGCAAAAAAGAAACAAATAAACGCTAATCTTGAATCCGATTTAGCTCGTCAGGATGGACATTGACCCCAACCCGTTTTCTTTAGATATTCTGAAAGCTGATGAGTTGTAGATATCACTAACATGTATGAACAATGTTATATAAATTATGATTAAAAGCGTCTAGGGCAATTACCCCAGACCCTTCCCCTGGCCCTAATCCTAATCCTAATCCTGAACCTAATCTTAAAGCCAGTGTACAGTTCTGGTTGAGATGAGGATTTATCTTTTAATGTTTCGCGAGATATTCAGAAACCACTCTATGAGATGTCAAAGAGCATGCAATTCTAAGGAGGATCAAAAGTTTTTTTTTTTTCAATGAAAATCGGTTTTGAAATGGCTGAGATATCCAAAAACAAGGTGAAACAAAGAGATCCTGATAAAAGGTGTGGCCTGTCGCCTTTGATTATTATCACTTTTTTCGATATCTCAGCGATTTGAAAACCAATTTTCATCAAATTAACGTTGAATCCTTTTTAAAATACATGCTCTTTCATATTACATAAGAGGTTTCTCATTACCTCACTTAGGAATGTTCAAAACATGCATCCCTACGTCAGCCAGTAAGGTACAGTCCTTTTAACTCTAACCCAAACTCCTAACCCTAAACCTAACCCTAACCCTAATTTTTACTCTAACCTTACCACTAACCAGTATTTAAAAGAGGGGTAATTCCCCTTTGTTTCCTTGGTGAGCGTTTTATTGATTTTTAGCCGGGATAAACACTATACCAATGCAAAGCGACTCGAGTGCTTTTCCATTCATTTGAATGATCCAGGGATTCATCAATGGTAATGACAAGTTTTCACCAAGTAAAATGCCATATCTCTCATGCATTTGCCCGCGCCGACGCTTCGGCAAACGTTCTTGTCAGCATTCACTCGGACGTGCTACTGTTTTGAGTTATGCATTAAGCCGCACTGGGACCGCGCCGGGTGGTTTGCTGTTCGTTTACACGCATTGTACATTCACCATTGTTGGACGGGCATTTCAAACTCAAAAAGGCAATGGCCCTTGCATTCTAAAATCTTAAATATGCCTTTCTAGTGATGATTTCTTGGCTCAGCACTGGTAAAGTAACGTTCTGTGCTCTTTCTTTTTCAAAGAATATCACAATTAGGGTAATTTGAAGTATCAAGATTTAACCTCTTCTTTAGAACGATGAATGCACTTAGGATTTGTGTTTTAATAGCTGTATCATCACGTCTGCTGCTTTTAGATATGTTTTGTTATGACCTCCGTAAAACCTTGGCCAAATTTTCCCGAATTCATCCGAAGTGTTTGCATTACTTCAGACATCGTATGGTTTCTTTTTGTTCCTGATGCATTCCCCGTTGTGGCTTGTGCAAAGGTCTTACATTTTCTCCTTTCGAAGCATAAAGACAACATAAATTTGTGCCGAATGGTAATTTTATTTAGATATTCACTGTTAGTATGGTTAGTAAATTCTTTTGAAATTTACATATTTTTTTTCGAGTTTTTTTCTTTCTGTTTTTTTTTTTATTTCCGTATAAAAAAATTAATAAATAAACGTATTCCATACCATAAGCAAAATGTTTCACATATAAAAGACATGAAAAAAAAAAAGATTGTGAGGATAGCCCATTGTCAGTAGTGACAACGATTGCCACTTCCCTTGCATGGGGCCCTAGTGGCAAGAATTTCACACATACAGGGACTGATACTAACATACAAATATAACACAATCACGCATGGAACCGTACAATATGTATTACAACATTGTGGTTATACTGCATATGCCATATATTATATCACATTATTATTCACATGATTGGAGCATGTCATAACAAGACTTTAAAATTTATGTGGAAGGGATTTCGGTTCTGTTTAAATTGAACTTAAATACGGGAAAAGAGGAAAGTTGTCGTCAATCATCAGTTATGTTAACATCAGCTTCTGCAGCTCTGTATGAGAATGATCTCTATAACAATAATTTGTTTTAGACTGTGGTAGCTGTAGATCGTTTTGATTACCGAGAGAGTAGGGCAGTGACTTGTCATAAACATATCTTGCATATATTCGGGGGCCATGTCATTCACAATCTTATACATGAATGGCAGCAGATGATTTTTTATTTTTTTCATTTGGCTATATTCTGTATTCCAGCCCAAGCTATAATGAACCTCACTGGTAATAACGTATAAGAAGCTAATTGGTTTTATGGATATAACAGTGATGATATTCATTTGCGTTATGGTTGTTTTGTAAAATTTATTGTAACCTCTGAAATCGATAACCATATTCCATTGTGTAATAAGAAGAACAAGTATAAAAGAGTCCCAAAACTTCCGCCTATGATTGAATTTTCTTTACGGTCGATTCATAGGGATCATATTGTTTTATAGATAAAGATGTAATCCCACTGAAAATGCGAAGCAGAAATATGTGTCTTTCGAAAAATCACTTTCATAAAAAAAAAAAGTTATTGTGTGAATCAGTTAACAAATTAATGATAAAAATGATATAAAAAGTATGGAAGATATTAAAAAGCCATGAACGCACTTAACACTATTTCTGATATTTAAAAAAAAATAATTGTAATGCCCCGGGTGGTGTAGCTGAAATCTTTCATTATCCTTTTCTTCAACTTGAAAAAAGAAATCTGTCACAGAACATCCCTCAATCTATGGCTGCTGTTCGTTATTCCGAAGGTTCGCTATTCCGAAGGTTCGTTGTTCCGAAGGGTCGTTAATCCGAAACACGCAAATTCCCTATACCTATAGAGGTTCATTAATCCGAAAATGAAAAGGGGTTCGTTAATCCGAAAATTTGTGGCGTTATTCCGAATGTTCGTTATTCCGAAGATCGGTTAATCCGAAAATGAAATTCGGAACAATGAACCTTCGGAATAACGAATCTTAGGAATAAAGAGCCTTCGGAATAACGAACCTTCGGAATAACGAGCTGTAACCCAATCTATAGTGAAATATTTAGTGATTTTTTTTTTTTTGATGTACCCAATGCCCAAACTAAATTTGTGACGTTACACTTAATCAAAGATTCATTTAGATTATGTGTGATTTGAAAGAAGGGGAAAACCCAGGTTGTGATGGAATTGATAATTATCACTAAATGATATGAAGATTGCAAAAGTGATTCCTGTTTATTAAAAGGGAAGAAGGATGATATTAATAATTATCGTCCCATATCTTTGTTAACGTCGATTTCTCCTTTTTTTTTTTAATCGTTTGCATCCGTATGGCCTGCATGCTATTAAATTGATTAAGAGTAGTATTATTTTCAAATTCTCAATTTGGTTTTAGAGAAAATCATATCACTACACACGAACTACTTAACTTTGTTGTGAGAGTCACGCATGTACTTGATATATTTTTTTAACACTGTAGGTATTTTTTTCAGGCTTCTCCAAGGCTTTCGAAAAGGTTATAATCGTGAAATACTTCTTGCCACATTATTTTTGGATTTGATTTGATTTGATTTGATTTGATTTGATTTGATTTATATCCGCATTCAATCAGACACAAATTGAATTCAAATTTCAAAAGCACAAAGTCAAAGAATAGCAAGATGCAGTTGAAGGAAGAAAATAGAGACTGAATAAAAGTAACAATCATTGACCATAAATATTTGAAGAGTTTGTTCGCAAAGACCGATAAGTCCATTTTTGAAGATTTTGAAGTACGGTCTCTGTCATAAAGAACAAGGGCGGTGAGTTCGCTCAGTCGGTAGCGCGTCTGCCTCACGATCACGCGGCCCGGGTTCGAACCCGAGTCTGGACTGAGCAATGTTGTGTGTAAACATACCGTCCCCTCTAGCAACAGGCAAAACGCTCTGTCCCTCGGATAGGACATAAAATGGAGGTCCCGTGTATGAGAGAGCAACAACTCATGCACGTAAAAGATCCCGCTTCATTCATTCATCGCAAAGAGCAGGGTGTTTAACCCAGTGAAGTGGTCCCACCTCACATCCAACTGGACCCCATGGAAGACCAGCTTAACGTAGCTGAATATGGGCTATCCAGCCATCTTGTCAGATGGGAAATGAACAAAAAAATAATAATAATGATAATACCTTTTAAATGATATATTGGTCACTACATAAGGTACATTTTTGAAGTTATGGTCAAAAAAGAAACGCCCGTGAACTAAATACCACCCTAAAAAACAACAAAAACGGTCGAATGGTGGTAAGTATACTGAATGTTGACAAATGAAAAAATACCATACAAAGAGTGGCGGGTTTTTCGGTGAGCTTCGGATGGAAGTGCTGATAATGTGACTGTTCTAAAGTTTTATTTACCAAGAACGCCCCTATAATGCGTAACATGGTGTTTTAGAATGCGAAGAAAATACTGGTACGTGTAGGCAACGACCAAAGTCATGCATGTCCTGTTCACAAAAGTTGCCCATAGCGACCAAAAAAAAAAAAAAAAAAAAAATCGCGGGAGGCTTCGCCTGTCTTTGACGTCAAAACAGTAAATTCAAAGCTTAAGAGTCCAAAGAAACGAAACAGCTGAATTACATGATGGGCCTTATGCTGTTAGGAAAAGAGACGCCGGTGAACTAAATTTCACCCTAAAAAAAAACACACACAAAAAAAAAACGGTGAAATAATGGTAAGCACTGAATGCGGACAATTGCAAAATACCATACAAAGAGCAGCGGGTTTTTCTTTTTTTTTTCGGTGAGCTCCGCACATTTTCGATGGAATAGCTGATAATGTGACTGTTCTAAAATGTACAAAGAACACCCCATATACATGCCTTAAGCTACGGTCACAAATGTTCGTACGAACGATGCGTTCGTACGAATGTCACTGTTCGTATGAATTCTGGAGTTCGTAGAGATTCATAGATGGGGCACAGATTCTTATACGGCCTTCTTACGAATTTCGTACGAACGCTGTTTAATTCGCAAGAACAACTTAATAACTTTTAGAGAAAGGAAATGATTTATGGCACTAGAATTCGTACGTTTTTCGTAAGAATGCCACGAGTTATTCTTTCGTCAGACTTACGGCCACCTTGCGATTTTTTTTTTGTCGTAAGATGGTCGTACTTGCAACTCACAGCACTCTCAAGTCATTCGTAAGAAGATTTAGTACTTTTTGTATATTTCGTCGGGTTGTTAAAAAAACGCTGCCGTGTCCTGTCGAAAATTCTGTAACAGTTGTAAGTTTTATACTTCAAGATGGCAGTAGTGCCAAGGAGACTACAACTGCAGCTGCATCTACAAGTAGAGGAGGAGGAGGTTGTTGCTCCAACTCTCCCCCTCTCGCTCCTTCCTCCCCATCTCCCTATTTCCTTTTTTTCCCCTGCCCCTTTTCCCTTTGATTGCCTTCCCTTTTGGTCCCATATTTAACAAAAATGCTTTCTGGTCCCATATTCAACAGAAATGCTTTCTGGTCGAACACCTAGAACAAAGTGAAGATTTGAACTTCGCACGTTTGGCTTTATACCCCTAAAACTCAGTTGCACAAATATTGTGTACCCACGCCTTACGAGTCCCTTACGAACGCCTTACAAACTCGAAGAGTTGTCCGTAAGAACGCCGTACGAATCTCAGTTCGTAAGGCATTCTTACGAAAGACGTAAGAGCCCTCTTTGAACGACTTAAGGCGTTCTTACAATCATCGTAAAAATTTAAGGCTTCTAGATTTGTCTCTCGACCCTACAAAATCTTGCGTAGTTCTTACGACGTTCGCACGACGTTCGTACATCCGTCTTGCGAAGAGAAGGTTTCGTACGAAGTTAAAAAATCTTGGACAAGACCATCGACCAGGCTACGAACTTACGAACGGTCTACGAACGGTCTACGAACGCTGGTTTCGTACGGCCTTCCTAAGAAGATCTTACGAAATTGTCTAAAAATCGTTCGTACGGCGTTCATAGCAGTGCGTAAAGGCATTTGTGAGCGAGCCTTAACATGGCGCTTTTGCATGCGAGGATCGTCGCGAGGGCCTAGGGACGTTCGACACCTATAAACATGATCCTCACCAACAAGGGGCGCCGGAAGTGGGCGGGGGGGGGGGGGCAGATGTGGTACTTGCCCCCCCCCCCAAAAAAAAAAAAAAGTTGGGGGTGGGGGTGGGGGGCAAAACGACTTTTTGCCCCCCCCCCCCAAGTGCCCCCTGTAACAAATAATTAATCACTGATTTTAAGACCAAAATGAACAATAAAGGCATATTTCTTGTCTAAATGTTGTAATTTCATAACTGAAAATACAAAATTTTCCACCCTTTACGGGGCGAAAATTATAATACACTAACAACATACATTATTGTATCTACACACTTATAGTAACTTATGAGTAAATTTAGTGTATAGATGGTAGCCTCGTGTCCTCGAGTGTGCCCGCTGAAACATACCTTTTGTAAATCTTACATTTTTCATTTTCTTCTTTGCTTTCTAGCAGTATAAGAATATGTTTTATTGTTCGAACGATGCGATCACGTTTAAGCTTTTAATGAATACATTTCAGATAAATTGCAAAGTGAAAGTGGGAGGGTGGGACGTGTGGGAGGGGATATCTCCCTCCACACCCTCCCTCGACGAGGATCTCACACCATCACATAATATACCCCCGTATGTTAAGATTATGGTCCTTCCAACTGATTTCTTTCAATATGGTAATTCCCTAGAAATTTCCTATTAAATGTTCTATAAACGCGACTTTTATACTCTGTTTTTACAAAAAGTCCCTACCGTGGGAGGGGGTATCCCCCTCCCACACCCTCTCCCCCCCCCCACTCGCTCGCTTCGCTCCCTCCCCGAGGATCTCGCACAATCACATTATTAATGTACTCCCGTATGTTATGATCATAGTCCTTCCAACTGATTTTTTCAATATGTTAATTCCCTAAAAATTTGCTTTAAATTCTCTATAAACGCGACTTTTATACTCTGTTTTTACAAAAAGTCCCTACCGTGGGAGGGGGTATCCCCCTTCCCACACTCCGCATCGAAAAAACTCCCCACTCGTTACCTGAAGAAAACATGGCTCCCACACCCTCTCCCGCTCGGTCGTTTCGCTCCCTCGCTGAGAATGTCACACCATCACATTATTATGTACTCTCGTATGTAATAATCATAGTCCTTAGCACTGATTATATTTCACTATGTTTAATTCCTTAGAAATTTGCTTTTAAATGGTCTATAAACGCGACTTTTGTACCCTGTTTTACAAAAGCTCCCTACAGTGTGTGTGTGTGTGTGTGTGTGGGGGGGGGGATGTATCGTCACAATGTGCCCCCGCTGAGATTTTGCCCCCCCCCCCAAAAAAAAAAAAAAAAAAAAAAAAATTAAAAAAAAAATTAAAAAATAACAGAAGTGTTCCGGCGCGCTTGTCCTCAGAGGAGGAAATATAGCACAGGTAGAGGAATAATAAGACGGGAAATGAATGTCGGTTTTTATAAGCAATGTTTGGAGTTGTGACTTAACATTGCGCCATCATAAGTGGTAAAAGGAAAAGTGCGTGACATGGCGAGTATATCTATACGTCCAAAACACACTATAGCTGAAAATTGCTATGTTATCGTTGGATGTAAAAGAGTGAGTGATTGCTATTCACATACGGATAGAAAAGAGGATGCAATGCAAGCGGTAGACTAGGCATAAGGTGGAGAAAATTTGACACACAAAAAAAAAATCAAATTATTAGTTATAACTTTGTATTGACTATGCATTGACTGAAAACCTGCAAAATAACACCATGGTTCACATCCTTGTCCGCCCGCAGAAAGTTCTCGTGCGTGTTGGAAAATCCCTACTCTCAACAAGCGCGCGTACCTTACCCGGAAGCGTATTTTCTATTTACACCACTACCCCGACAAAATTCCCAGAAATACGAACAAAACACTGAACAAGGTAGCAGCTTCAATTCAATTCAATTCAATTCGTTTATTCATCTCAATCATCATAAAAACAAATACATTGTGAGATCAACATAGCAAAAAGAAAAAGAAATATTGATGAGGAGAACGGGGACTACAAAAAGCGATAGCTTGAAAAGGCGTAAAGCCCCCAGATTACAATGGTAAATAGAATGCATGTACATGACGAAGTGAACAGAATTTTTAAATGAAGTAAAATAATGAACTGCTTGAAATTGTACAGAAAACACAGGAAATACTATACATTGAAATGGAAAAAATAAATAAATAAGGAGGTCTTAGCCCAGTGAAGTACGATGCCTCCTTCCCCCCCCCCCCCCATAAATACAGTCACATACATGATGCATATGTATTAATCTTGGTAAAGAAAAATATCATGAGTAATATTATAACTTTTGTACGTTCCTTTGGAGTTCAAGTCAAATAAATTATTGAACTTGGTTATTTTCTTTATAAATATGAATCAAAAGATTCTTCAATTTAAGTTTGAAAGAAGTTATGGTTGAACAAGAAGCGATGTCATTTGAAAGGTTGTTCCAGATACGGGGACCGGTATGCTTAACAGATTTTAGTATGGAGTGACTATTGGCTACAGGATGATTGAATTTAAAACGTCAGCGAGTATTTTATTGGTGAACATCTATATTGTGGCGAAATAAATTAGAAATATTGACTGGTGCCAAATTGTTATTAACATAAAACATTAAGTTAGCAATTTTAAATCTATAAATATCATATATTGTTAAGGTTTTTATACGAAAGAATAGAGGCTGAGAAGGGGAAAAATAAGCAGAATTAGAGCATATACGTAAAGCTTTCTTTTGCAATTTATGTATGGGATCTAGCTTAGTAACACCAACATTTGCCCATGTAATGGTGCAATACTGTAAATATGGGAGGACAAGAGAATTATACAACAGAAATAGCTGCTTTTCAGGGAGCGTATTACATAACTTGCATAATATACCAATATTTTTAGAAACTTTGTTACAAATCAAAGAGCGGTGTTCGTTAAATTTTAATTTTTCGTCAAATATAATACCTAAAAATTTAACTGATGTTAATATATGTAATTGAACATTATTCATCTTAATTTGAACTTCATCTAAAACATGAGATATTGTGGGTTTACGAAAATACATAACACTTGTCTTTACATAATTAACAATTAATTTATTAGCATCAAACCACTCAGACACTTTATCGAGCTCAGTACTTGTTTTGGAGACAAGATATTTAAAATCACTGTGCGAGGAAATAATATTGGTATCATCGGCAAATAACACAAAATTAAAGAAGGAGGTTGCATAACATAAATCACTGATATATAAAAGAAACAGGAGAGGGCCCAGTATGGATCCCTGGGGGACTCCACACTGGACTCTAGAATATAATGAACTACAGTTATTGTAGAAAGTAAATTGGCATCTTTCATCTAAATAGCTGTGGAACCAGTCCCACACTGTACCCCTAATTCCAAAGTATTAAAGATAATTTGTACAAAAGAATATCATGATTAATCAGATCGAAAGCTTTGGTTAAGTCAAGAAAAATTCCGAAAGAATGATTATTGTTAACAATATTATTCAAAAGTCTATCATGAAGGTCTATTAAAGCATGCTCACATGAATGACGTGCCCTGAAACCATATTGGGAATTATTTAATAATTGGTGTTTGTCCAAATAAGAAATTAATCTATCATAAACAATTTTTTCTAGAAATTTCGAAATACAAGGCAACAACCTATTGATCTGTAATTAGAAAATAAATGTTTGTCTCCCCTTTTAAAAACAGGTATTATTTTAGCAATTTTTAGATTTTTGGAAACCCTTCCACAACATAAAGATAAATGAAATATATGTACTAAGGTTGAAACAACTGAATAAATTACCTGTTTTAAAAGGGAAGTACTTAGTTCATCTAAATCCTGTGCTGTTACTGTTCTTAAAACTTTTTACAATATTAATAATTTCGGATTCATTAGTTGGAGCAAAGTACAAAGTTGTTTCACAAGAATGTTTAAGATAAGAAGAAAAGTGAGTCATGGAAGTATTATTCAATTTTTCAAGAGCAATTGATGCAATATTTGAAAAATATACATTGAATTCATTTACAACGTGCTGGTCATTATCAATTTTTTCATTATTCTTTATAAAAAAAGAAGGGAAAGCATCTTTATTTTTCTTGCCAATAAGACTATTGATTATTGACCAAACTCTAACTAGGTTATTCTTATTCATCTGAAGTAAATCACCAAAATATTGTTTTCGAGCGGCTCGCAAAATTGCAATTAGTTTATTACGGTATTTTTTTTAAATTTCAATTCGGACGATTTGTCGCGTTTGGAGCAAAATACTATATAAAGTCTGTTCTTTTTATTAATGCATTTAAGTAGAGATATGGTGATCCATGGTTTCCGGGGAATATTCTTTTTCTTTTTATTAACGGATACTTCAACTTTACAGATGTTATCAAAGGATTGCTTAAACTTCGTGAGAAATATGTCATATGTAAATTCAACGTCGTTGGATGAAAAAATAATATTCCAGTCAGTTTTTACTAGTTCCTTATTCAAGGAAGCAATGTTTCTGGGATTGAGATGTTTTCTATTGGGTACAAACTTTTTTTTTTCACCATGTTCATTCATGAAAATATTATGAGTTATTGAAAATATTGGTAAGTGATCTGTAATATCACTATAAAATATACCTGAGGTAATATCTTTTGTGCATACATTTGTCAAAATATTATCAATTAAAGTTGAAGAAGATTTAGTTATTCTTGTAGGCTTATCAATTAAAGGACGAAAACAATTATTATACACAGTGTTCACAAATTCATTTACATGATCTAAGGACGAACAATTCAATAAATTTAAATCAAAATCCCCCATGACATAAACTTCTTAGTTTTCTTTGGTCAATCTCTCGAGACATTCATTAAACTGTGTGTTAAATTCATTAATATTAGATTTCGGATCACGATAGATAACGGCTACAATAATGTTGTTGGTTTTTTTTTTTTTTTTGACCTGTGACGCTAATTTCAATAATAAGTGAATCACACAAATCTTGGCCTAAGTTGAGATCAAGTCTAACAGTAGAATTTAATGAATTGGGAATAAGCATAGCAACTCCCCCTCCCCTAGTCTTTATTCTGTCGTTATGAAAAAATGTATAATTATCAAGGTGAAACAAAGTAATCGGTGTTCCATCGTGAATCCAAGTCTCACTAAAACCGTAAACTGAAAACCTTGTGTCTAATTGTCCGATGAAATCACGAATAGCATTGTAATTTTTGAAGAGACTACGTGAGTTGAAATGGAGTAAACTTAAAGCAGCATGGTCGAAGTTGATATTTTGGTTTGGTTATTTCAGCGTTCGACGAGGAGTTCTGCCTCACCCTGTTTGCGACACGGTGGGATCTGTCCAGGTCCTCTTCTGACAGGGGAACACCTAATCGCTCACTTGCGAGGCGACAGACGACATGATCTGTGTTCTCTCCTTTGTTTTCCGGAACACCATAGATTTTTAAACAGTTCCTACGCGAATATTGTTGGATTTCATTCATTTTAAGTTTGAGGTTGTTGAGAGACACTGCTTCCTTTTCTATGACGCTATTCAGCCGATCAATTTGGTTCGTTTTCTCTCGGATTTGGACTTCCACGTCCATCAATGAGCCGGTGTTCTGCTCCAATCGTTCCTTTGACTCGGCAGTGCTTTCCTCCAGCTTCAACAGAAAAATGCATGACTGCAGGCTCACCGTAAGAATGCACGAGTTTAAGGCTCACATATTCCAGAAAAGTTGCAATACAATCATTACTATACCGCTTGCTTTACAAGGTCACGTGTGTAGTATTTATGCATGCTTTCTTCTTTTGTCCTGCTTTCTTGAGCCCCCACTTCTGCATTCTTATGGTGAAACTGCTATGTCATGATCCTTGATTTGTTATAAAGTTTGAACACATTCACATTCCCTATCGAAATCACAAGTTGAGAAATTCTGTACCCAGCACAACAAATTCCTAGTTATTCAAAATAAAATGTAAAAGTCCAGAAATCTGTGGGAGTTCTCCTTTAAACAATAATAGATATCGCATTGTCATATTGGATGTACAAAGCAAAAAGGAAATTTAGTTATCCATTATTCTTGTGTTTTATTCTCTTCATTACAGTAGTGTGTTGGGATATGAGGGAGATGGGTTGAGTGTGAATTATATCTGGTCCGTTATCCATGCCATTAACCTTTGTCTAGGAATTGTCATCTTACATACCTTTCATGTTATATAATTTTGTGCATGTTATCGTATCTCCTTCGGTACGGATTTTTGTGCAAAATGATACATAGTTACATTGCACATTTTGTGTGTCTCTCTATCTTACATTAACTTTGTGCTTCGTTACTCTATGAGCTTTTGACATATCACGAACTTGCATAACAACTCTTAGAACTGTAGCGAATGAAGAAATGAAATCAAAATAAAACTGAAAGAAATTCAACTCCAATCGAGCTCAAAAAAAAAAAATAATAATAATCGACGGACGCGTACTAGCGTGCGGTATACGCACGCGCAGCTCGTTTGCAATGGAAATTTTCCGATTTGTTTACTTTTTTTACATGGATTGAATGTCTAAGAAAGCAAGGAATAATTCTACCAACTTTCAAGTCAATCCAACTCAATGTGACGTCATACGGACCTGCCAAAGTTGAAACTCCGCGAGTGCGTCAATAGCAATATACAGTGCAAGTATGCAAAAAAGAAACAAACAAACGCTAATCTTGAATCCGATTTAGCTCGTCAGGATGGACATTGACCCCAACCCGTTTTCTTTAGATATTCTGAAAGCTGATGAGTTGTAGATATCACTAACATGTATGAACAATGTTATATAAATTATGATTAAAAGCGTCTAGGGCAATTACCCCAGA